>NC_069500.1:732155535-732376497 GCF_027579735.1 Bombina bombina | reverse complement strand
TGCGAAAAGTTTTTTTGACGCGGAATTGCGTCTAGGGTGATGCAAGTTTCGTAATTTCCTGCGTCTTTGTTGACGTAAGCTGTTTAGGCGCAATTCGCGCTTGTTATGACGCAAGTTGTCATTTCCTCATGTTAGCTTTGGCGGCAAAAAATGTTTTACTTCCTTTTGCGTCATACTTGACACCAAAATGTTTTTGTATATTACCCCTCTTCCTTTAATGCTTCTGGTTCTCTTCATATTGTTAAGAGCTATGATGCTTATTTTTTGCATCTTACTTTAGCATAAGCATTCCCATTCCTGAAACTGCTATATGAGGAAATTGGATATTTTGTTTAAATGTTGTTTTTTTCTTTTTACATTTTGCAAGATGTCGCAATCTGATCCTGCCTCTGATGTTGCTGTAGAAACCATGCATGCTACCTGAACACAATTCTACCAAAGCTAAGTGTGTCTGTTGTAAATTAACTGATGTTATTTCTTCAGCCCAATTATGTGGCACCTGTCATGATAAGCTTTTGCATGCGGATAATGTTTCTATTAGTACTAATACATCGTCTGCTGTTCCTTCAATGTCTAATGTACCTAATATTCCTGCAGATGTAAAGAATTATATTGCTGCAGCTATAGATAAGGCTATGTCTGCTATTCCACCTTCAAATAAACGTAAAAGGTCTTTTAAAACTTCTCAATTGGATTCTATTATTTCCACTATTACTGGGGGGAATGGAGTTTTTTTACCTCAAGATAGTTTTTGTTCCTTTTGTCAGAATAAGGATCAAAAGTCGACTCCTTCCCCTAAGGCCTCTGGTTCCAATTGGAGACCATCTTCAAATTGGAATAAAAAAAAGCCTTATAAAAAACCAAATCAAGCCCCCGAGACTGCATGAAGGTGCGGCCCTCAATCCAGTTCAGCTGGTGGGGGGCAGATTTTAAATTATTTCAGGAAATTTGGTCAGGTTCCATTCAGAATCAGTGGATGCAGAATATTGTATCTCAAGGGTATCGAATAGGTTTCAGAATGAGACCTCCCGTGAGAAGATTCTTTCTCATGTTCCAACAAATCCTGTGAAGGCTCATGCTTTTCTGAATTGTGTTTCAGATCTAGAGATTTCAGGGATGATTGTTCCAGTTCCTCTACAGGAACAGGGTTTGAGGTTCTATTCAAATCTATTCATTGTCCCAAAGAAAGAATTCTTTCAGACCAGTTCTGGATCTGAAACTTTTAAATCATTTTGTAAGAGTTCCAACTTTCAAGATGGTGACTATAAGGACTACTCTGCCTTTTGTTCAGCAAGGGCATATTATGTCCACAATAGACTTACAAGATGCTTATCTTCATGTTCCAATTCATCCAGACCACCATAGGTTTCTGAGATTCTCTTTTCTAGACAAGCATTACCAGTTTGTTGCTCTTCTGTTTGGCCTAGCAACAGTTCCAAGAATCTTTTTGAAGTTTCTTTGTGTCCTTCTATCTGTAATCAGAGAGCAGAGTATTGTGGTGTTTCCTTATTTGGACGATATCTTGGTACTAGCTCAGTCTTTTCATTTAGCAGAATCTCACACGAAACAACTAGTGTCGTTTCTTCAAAGTCATGGTTGGAGGATCAATTTACAAAAGAGTTTCTTGATTCCTCAGACAAAGGTCACCTTTTTAGGTTTCCAGATAGATTCAGTGTCCATGACTTTGTCTTTAATAGACGTGAGGCGAATGAAATTGGTTTTAGCTTGTCTAAACCGTCAGTCTCGATCGTTCCTTTCAGTGGCTATGTGCATGCATGAAAGTTCTAGGTCTTATGACTGCAGCATCTGACGCGATCCTCTTTGCTCGTTTTCATATGTGACCTCTGCAGCTTTGCATGCTGAATTAATGGTGCAGGGATTATACTCTGATATAGCAACTGATATACTTAAATCTCAACATTCAACTCTCTCTGTCATGGTGGTTGGATCATCATCGGTTTGTTTGCGGGGCCTCTTTTGTTCGTCCTTCCTGGACTGTGATCTCAACAGACGCAAGTCTTACAGGTTAAGGAGCTGTCTGGGGGTTTTTGATTGCACAAGGGGTTTTGAAACCTCAAGAGGCGAGGTTACCAATCAATATTTTAGAACTCAGTGTTATCTTCAGAGCTCTTCAGAATTGGCCTCTGTTAAAAAAAGAATTTTTCATTTGTTTTCAGACAGACAATATCACAACAGTGGAATATGTCAATCATTAGGGAGGGACTCGCAGCTCTTTAGCAATGAAAGAAGTATCTTGGATACTTTCTTGGGCGGAGTCCAATTCTTGTCTAATTTCTGCGATTCATATTCCAGGTGTAGACAATTGGGAAGCGGATTATCTCAGTCGGCAGACTTTGCATCCGGGGGAGTGGTCTCTCCATCCAGATGTGTTTCTTCAGATTGTACAAATGTGGGGTCTTCCAGAAATAGATTTGATGGCCTCTCGTTTGAACAAGAAACTTACCAGATATCTTTCCAGATCCAAGGATCCTCAGGCGGAGATGGTAAATGCTTTAGTAGTTCCTTGGTTTTACCAACCTGCTTACATTGTTCTGCCTCTATTTCTTTTTCCAAGGGTGTTCTCCAAGATCATAATGGAACAATCTCATGTGTTTCTGATAGCACCAGCATGGCCTCACAGGTTCTGGTATGCAGATCTTGTCCGGATGTCCAGTTGCCAGCCCTGGCCACTTCCTTTAAGGCCAGACCTTCTGTCTCAATGGCTGTTTTTCCATCAGGATCTCAAATTTTTAAATTTGAAGGTATGGAAATTAAACGCTTAGTTCTTAGTCATAGAGGATTCTCTAACTCGGTAATTAACACTATGTTACTGGCTCGTAAGTCTGTTTCAAGGAAGATTTATTATCGGGTTGGAAAACCTATATTTCATGGTGATAGAATAAAGTGCTAAGTGAGTACAGCGCTACAATGCCCTAGAGCAGAGCTTTCCAAACTTTTCATGTTGGTGACACACTTTTTAGACCTACATATTTTCGCGACATAGTAATTCAGTTGTGCTAGCAAAAATGAGGTTAAACTAACTTGTTTTAAAAGATACGGATACATAAAGATACATAAATTATATAATAACAAAATGCATTTACAAGTAACAGTATGTATGTGCAAGAATTAAAAAAAAAGTTTAACACCAATAGCTAGTTACTATTTTAATGGAATGTATGAGGTTGATGGGATTTACAGTTTCGGAATATTTGGTGGAATATTAGATAAAGGCACTCACATTTCATCATCAGGCATTTTTAAGTTTCCACTTCCTATCCATATATCAAGAGCAGGAGAAGCAATGCACTACTGGGAGCTAGTTGCAGAAAAATCCCACTGACTTCAGCTCAGCGTTTAAGCTGCCACTCTCAGAGCTCTGTGAGTCCGACTGACTACTGCCCGCGCTGCAAACACACTGCTGTCCCACTCACTGGCTACACTTGCAGTCAGGAGCCAATTAAGTAGACTACACGTGCAGTCAGGAGCCAATGTGCCACCAAATCCGCCAATGGTAATAGTTTCAGTTCCCACTGAGCTGTGCCAATTGGTTAAGATGATCTTTGACCCACTAGGTATCAATCACGTGTCAACCATGTGATATGTGTAGCAAGCAGGCGGAAAGTCAGAAACCAAAAAACAATTTAAAAAAAAAATAAATGTAAAAAAAATATTGCTGAAGCAGGGACATACCTACACACTGCTGCCGACACACTAGTGTGTCCCGACACACAGTTTGGAAAGCACTGCCCTAGAGAAAGGGTATGTAGCTAAAGATGGTGTCCACGATTGGTAATACTATCTATAATTAATCTATAATACAGGTAACCGATGGGCCTAAATATATATGTGTTGCAATAGGAAAGCAAAAATATAATAGATCAAACACTCCTATATGCTTAGTTTATAACATTTAATATAACATATAGAGTTTAAAATCCTTGACAATGTAAGCAACATAAATTAAAATATATTACGAAAAAAACTTTAAAACAAGATCTGATGGTACCATTGTGTGTACATGGAATAAAGGTGTCCAGTTATAAAAATAGATATAAATCCTGTAAGTCCGAAAAAACAGTCATATGATCCTATGATATGTCGAACTGGTATAATATCCCAATGCTGGTGTCTTCAAACTTAGTGTAAAAAAAGTGAACCACTCAGTGATATGTGAAAAAATTAGCATACAAGTCTCCTTTCAAAATTAAAAAACCAAAATCTAATTTTACAACATGTGATATCACAACTGTGTATAAAAAGATTGAAAAATGAAAAAATTAGAAATTAAAAGTCAAAAAAATCAAAAAGTGAAAAAGTGAAAAAATGATAAAATAAAAAATGAAAAATATGGTGGGGTGTACACCAAAAATGCCTTAGTGAATGTCTAATGTATCCTTGGAAAGCAGAACAAATAATCCCAAAATTAATCTGTGGTACTGAAAGTATATTCAAACAAGTGTGGTTATAGGATTCCTAAGTGTTGATCCTCTTCTCACGGAATGTGTTAGAACTTTGGTGATGTCATCTTGAACCTTCCAGAAGTCAATTGTTTTAACATATTTTGTCTCGAGTTTAACTATTGCTCTTTGCAGCGCTGAGATCACTACTATTTGGGACGCAGCCTGTATAGCTATTACGGTAAACTATTGCGAGTCAAGTAACATTGACCGCAGCGACGTTATCAGCACCCAACCCAATCATACAGAAGGGGGTGGAGTTCACAATGGCACTTCTCTTACTTGACTCGCAATAGTTTACCGTAATAGCTATACAGGCTGCGTCCCAAATAGTAGTGATCTCAGCGCTGCAAAGAGCAATAGTTAAACTCGAGACAAAATATGTTAAAACAATTGACTTCTGGAAGGTTCAAGATGACATCACCAAAGTTCTAACACATTCCTTGAGAAGAGGATCAACACTTAGGAATCCTATAACCACACTTGTTTGAATATACTTTCAGTACCACAGATTAAATTTGGGATTTTTTGTTCTGCTTTCCAAGGATACATTAGACATTAACTAAGGCATTTTTGGTGTACACCACACCATATTTTTCATTTTTTCATTTTATAATTTTTTCACTTTTTGATTTTTGATTTTTTGACTTTTAATTTCTAATTTTTTCATTTTTCAATCTTTTTTTATACACAGTTGTTTTTATATTGCTTGTAAATTTATTTGAAAAGTATTTTCCAAGCTTACTAGTGTCATTGCTAGTCTGTTTAAACATGTCTGACACAGATGAATCTGTTTGTTCACTATGTATGAAGGCCAATGTGGAGCCCCATAGAAAATTGTGTACTAAATGCATTGATGTAACTTTGAATAAAAGTCAGTCTTTACATGCAAAGAAATTATCACCAGACAACGAGGGGGAAGTTATGCCGACTAACTCTCCTCACGTGTCAGTACCTTCGCCTCCCGCTCAGGAGGTGCGTGATTTTGAGGCGCCAAGTACATCAGGGAGGCCCTTACAAATCACTTTGCAAGACATGGCTACTGTTATGACAGAAGTATTATCTAAATTGCCAGAATTAAGAGGCAAGTGTGATAGCTCTGGGTTAAGGACAGAGCGCGCTGATGATGTGAGAGCCATGTCCGATACTGCGTCACAATTTGCAGAACATGAAGACGGAGAGCTTCATTCTGTGGGTGACGGATCTGATCCAGGGAGACTGGATTCAGAGATTTCTAATTTTAAATTTAAGCTTGAGAACCTCCGCATATTGCTAGGGGAGGTATTAGTGGCTCTGAATGATTGTAACACGGTTGCAATTCCAGAAAAATTATGTAGGTTGGATAGATACTATGCGGTACCGGTGTGTACTGACGTGTTTCCTATACCTAAAACGCTTACAGAGATTATTAGCAAGGAGTGGGATAGACCCTGTGTGCCTTTTTCCCCTCCTCCCATATTTAGGAAAATGTTTCCTATAGACCCCACCACACGAGACTTATGGCAGACGGTCCCTAAGGTGGAGGGAGCGGTTTCTACTTTAGCTAAGCGTACCACTATCCCGGTGGAGGATAGTTGTGCTTTTTCAGATCCAATGGATACAAAATTAGAGGGTTACCTTAAGAAAATGTTTGTTCAACAAGGTTTTATCTTACAGCCCCTTGCATGCATTGCGCCTGTCACTGCTGCGGCGGCATTCTGGTTTGAGTCTCTGGAAGAGGCCATTCGCACAGCTCCATTGGATGAAATTATGAACAAGCTTAAAGCACTTAAGCTAGCTAACGCATTTGTTTCTGATGCCGTCGTACATTTAACCAAACTTATGGCTAAGAACTCCGGATTCGCCATCCAAGCGCGCAGAGCGCTATGGCTTAAATCCTGGAACTTTCCAACTGAAAGAAAAAAGCGCAAACAGGACTCAAGTGCAATAATAAACACAGTGACACCAGCGCTCTAAAATTTCACACTTACAATGTTTATTATTAAAAACAGCATTTCAAAACATCAAAACACGACTTTCGTCCTCAATATTCAAAATTTCAGAAAACACTCTCCCTTCTGTGATAATACAGTTCGTTTTCCGTGTCCGCCGGAACTTAGAAAGTTTTAGGGGGAGGTTTGCTGTGCAAAATCCGGAAGCCCTGTGAGCGTATTCCTCTTAGGACTAGGGACTACGGATCCTCAGAAAGGTCACAACTCCTCTGCAAATACACCAACGCGTTTCATCTGCTATCGTGCAGACTTCCTCAGGGAGAATAATAGGTATCGTGATACCGGTTAGCCTTGAAACCTTTCAATATAAACCCTCCATTATTAACCTATTGGTTGAATGTCTTTTTGTTCAAAACACCGCCGGATACCTCAGGGTCCTAAAACCCCAAATTCTAAGGCACTTATAAAGAAAGTCTCAATAATTAAAATACATGCTGGTAAATTCATATCACGGCAAAATACATGTTTCATATATAGCGAATGAACAATTGATCCACATTTTAAAAAATTTATATATGTCTATAGTCAACATATACTACTGTTGGTAAAAAATACTTGATAACTATGCCCTATATATACTTTGAACTGAATTATAACTTTAAAAGAAAACATCCAAAAGTATGAATTTCCATTAAGATACATTTAACATAATTCATATGATTTTTTTAAAAAACAGACAGAAGCATGAACATTATACAATCCTAAATATTCATCACCAGGAAAAGATTACAAAGAATTCATTTCTCACAATAAGATCAGGAGTAATTGTTCCCTGATAAAAATGAATTAAAAATTGATTAAAAATCGATTAAAAATCGATTAAAAATGAGGAAAAATACGGGAAGAATTTTTTAATATTTAGATAAACTCAAAAAATAATAATAATGACTTCTAAATTGATATATATATATATACATACATACATATATATATATATATACATATACATATATCTAAGAATGAATAAAAGACCCCAAGGAACTATTAAAATTCTAAAAGATTAAAAAATTAAAAATTTAATGATTTACATGAAATCTAAACAAAAACTACATAAAAGCAGCAATATCAATATCTATGTTTAATCCTTTTGGCTGCAAACATTTTAATTTCTGGATCCAGAAAGTTTCCTGTTTCCTTAAGCTTATTAATCTATTACTACAGCTACTTGGTATCAAATCAATGACCTGTATTTTAAGAGACCTTGAGTCACCCCCATGAAACTCTGCAAAATGTAGGGGTACACTGTGTTTGTCACTTTTTTCTTTTATATTATATAAATGCTCTGAGAACCTACGTCTGACTTTCCTTTTAGTACGCCCTATGTAAATTTTGTCACAACCACAGGACAGTAGATAAACCACATACGTGGTGTCACAAGTACATCTACATTTGATGTCAAAAAACCTCAGGCCCTCACTATCTTTAAATTTAGTTTCCTTGTTAATGTGCTTACACATACTGCAGACCTTCTTGCCACATCTATATGTACCTGGTTTTAGACTCAGCCAATTACTTCTTATTGATTTATTAATTTCTACTTTCCTCAACTTACTGGGAGCCAGAAGGTTTTTAAGGTTCTTTCCTTTTTTAAAAGTAAACACTGGTGTCTCTGTTAAAGTTGGTGCAAGGACAGGATCCGTCTTTAGGACTCCCCAATGTTTTTTAATAACATTTTTAATAATTTTATGTCCCTCATTGTAAGAGGTAATAAACCTTAAAGTGTCATTATTAACAGAGGCTAACTTCTTATTATTAGGTTTCAATACTGAATCTCTATCTATTTTATGAGCTCTGTCATATGCCTGTTCTATTATTTCTTTTTTATAACCCTTTTCCAGGAATTTAGAGGACATATTTTTTTTTTTTTTTATAACCTTCTCTGGAAGAGGCCATTCGCACAGCTCCATTGGATGAAATTATGAACAAGCTTAAAGCACTTAAGCTAGCTAACGCATTTGTTTCTGATGCCGTCGTACATTTAACCAAACTTATGGCTAAGAACTCCGGATTCGCCATCCAAGCGCGCAGAGCGCTATGGCTTAAATCCTGGTCAGCTGACGTGACTTCTAAATCTAAATTGCTTAATATTCCTTTCAAAGGGCAGACCTTATTCGGGCCCGGCTTGAAAGAAATTATCGCTGACATTACGGGAGGTAAGGGCCATGCTCTACCTCAGGACAGGGCCAAATCAAAGGCCAAACAGTCTAATTTTCGTGCCTTTCGTAACCTCAAGGCAGGAGCAGCATCAACTTTCTCCGCTCCAAAACAGGAAGGAGCTGTTGCTCGTTACAGACAGGGCTGGAAAACTAACCAGTCCTGGAACAAGGGCAAGCAGGCCAGAAAACCTGCTGCTGCCCCTAAAACAGCATGAAAAGAGGGCCCCCTATCCGGAAACGGATCTAGTGGGGGGCAGACTATCTCTCTTCGCCCAGGCTTGGGCAAGAGATGTCCAGGATCCCTGGGCGTTGGAGATCATATCTCAGGGATATCTTCTGGACTTCAAAGCTTCTCCTCCACAAGGGAGATTTCATCTTTCAAGGTTATCAGCCAACCAAATAAAGAAAGAGGCGTTTCTACGCTGTGTACAAGACCTCTTACTAATGGGGGTAATCCACCCAGTTCCGCGGACGGAAACGGGCAGGGATTCTATTCAAATCTGTTTGTGGTTCCCAAGAAAGAGGGAACCTTCAGACCAATATTGGACTTAAAGATCCTAAACAAATTCCTAAGAGTTCCATCATTCAAAATGGAAACTATTCGAACCATCCTACCCATGATCCAAGAGGGTCAGTACATGACCACTGTGGACTTAAAGGATGCCTACCTTCACATACCGATTCACAAGGATCATTATCGGTACCTAAGATTTGTCTTTCTAGACAGGCATTACCAGTTTGTAGCTCTTCCCTTCGGGTTAGCTACGGCTCCAAGAATCTTTACAAAGGTTCTGGGCTCACTTCTGGCGGTACTAAGACCGCGAGGCATAGCGGTGGCTCCGTACCTAGACGACATCCTGATACAAGCGTCAAGTTTTCAAACTGCCAAGTCTCATACAGAGATAGTTCTGGCATTTCTGAGGTCGCATGGGTGGAAGGTGAACGTGGAAAAGAGTTCTCTATTACCACTCACAAGGGTTCCCTTCCTAGGGACTCTGATAGATTCTGTAGAGATGAAAATTTACCTGACGGAGGCCAGGTTATCAAAACTTCTAACTGCTTGCCGTGCCCTTCATTCCATTCCACACCCGTCAGTAGCTCAGTGCATGGAAGTAATCGGCTTAATGGTAGCGGCAATGGACATAGTACCATTTGCGCGACTGCATCTCAGACCACTGCAATTGTGCATGCTAAGTCAGTGGAATGGGGATTATTCAGATTTGTCCCCTCTACTAAATCTGGACCAAGAGACCAGAGATTCTCTTCTATGGTGGCTTTCTCGGCCCCACCTGTCCAAGGGGATGACCTTTCTCCAACATTGGTGTGTCCGGTCCACGGCGTCATCCTTACTTGTGGGAATATCTCTTCCCCAACAGGAAATGGCAAAGAGTCCCAGCAAAGCTGGCCATATAGTCCCTCCTAGGCTCCGCCCACCCCAGTCATTCTCTTTGCCGTTGCACAGGCAACATCTCCACGGAGATGGTTAAGAGTTTTTTGGTGTTTAAATGTAGTTTTTTATTCTTCTATCAAGTGTTTGTTATTTTAAAATAGTGCTGGTATGTACTATTTACTCTGAAACAGAAAAGGATGAAGATTTCTGTTTGTGAGAGGAAGATGATTTTAGCAGACAGTAACTAAAATCGATTGCTGTTTCCACATAGGACTGTTGATATGAAGTAACTTCAGTTGGGGGAAACAGTTAGCAGACTTTTCTGCTTAAGGTATTACTAGCCATATTTCTAACAAGACCATGTAATGCTGGAAGGCTGTCATTTCCCCTCATGGGGACCGGTAAGCCATTTTCTTAGTCAAGCAAACAGAATAAAGGGCCTAATATGGGCTATAAAACTGCTAGACACTTTTATGGGCTAAATCGATTGCTTTATTTGGGCATTTTATACATGATTATACTGATAATTCACATTTATAAACTTGGGGAATGTTTTTTAACGGCAGGCACTATGTTAGACACCTTTTCCAGTCAGGGTGGGCCTTCCCAGTTGTAGGCTGAGCCTCATTTTCGTGCCATTACTGCGCAGTTGTTTTTTGAGAGCAAGACATGCAGATGCATGTGTGAGGATCTGAAAGTAGCTGGAAAAGTTTCTAGAAGGCGTCACTTGGTATCGTATTCCCCTCTGGGCTTGGTTAGGTCACAGCAAAGGCTATAGCTGGGACTGTATAGGGGTTAAATTTGTAAACGGCTCCGGTTCCGTTATTTTAAGGGTTAAAGCTCTGAAAGTTGGTGTGCAATATTCTTAATGCTTTAAGACACTGTGGTGAAATTTTGGTAATTTTTGAACAATTCCTTCATACTTTTTCACATATTCAGTAATAAAGTGTTTTCTGTTTAAAATTTAAAGAGACAGTAACGGTTTTGTTTTAAAAAGTTTTTTGTGCTTTATTGACAAGTTTAAGCCTGTTTAACATGTCTGTGCCTTCGGATAAACTATGTTCTATATGTATGAAAGCCAATGTGTCTCCCCATTTAAATTTGTGTGATAATTGTGCCATAGCGTCCAAACAAAGTAAGGACAGTACTGCCACAGATAATGAAATTGCCCAAGATGATTCCTCAGATGAGGGGAGTAAACATGATACTACATCATCTCCTATTGTGTCTACACCAGTTTTGCCCACGCAGGAGGCCCCTAGTACATCTAGTGCGCCAATGCTTATTACCATGCAACAATTAACGGCTGTAATGGATAACTGCATAGCAAATATTTTATCCAAAATGCCTACTTATCAGAGAAAGCTCGATTGCTCTGTTTTAAACACTGAAGAGCAGGAGGGCGCTGATGATAATTGTTCTGTCATACCCTTACACCAATCTGAAGTGGCCATGAGGGAGGTTTTGTCAGATGGGGAAATTTCAGATTCAGGAAAAATTTCTCAACAAGCTGAACCTGATGTTGTGACATTTAAATTTAAATTAGAACATCTCCGCGCACTGCTTAAGGAGGTGTTATTTACTCTGGATGATTGTGACAACTTGGTCATTCCAGAGAAATTATGCAAGATGGACAAGTTCCTAGAGGTCCCGGTGCACCCCGACGCTTTTCCTATACCCAAGCGGGTGGCGGACATAGTGAATAAGGAGTGGGAAAAGCCCGGCATACCTTTTGTTCCCCCCCCCCTATATTTAAGAAATTATTTCCTTTGGTCGACCCCAGAAAGGACTTATGGCAGACAGTCCCTAAGGTCGAGGGGGCAGTTTCTACTCTAAACAAGCGCACTACTATTCCTATCGAGGATAGTTGTGCTTTCAAAGATCCTATGGATAAAAAATTGGAGGGTTTGCTTAAAAAGATTTTTGTACAGCAAGGGGTTACCTTCTACAACCCATTTCGTGCATTGTTCCTGTCACTACAGCAGCGTGGTTCTGGTTCGAGGAACTAGAAAAGTCGCTCAGTAGAGAGACTCCATATGAGGAGGTTATGGACAGAGTTCACGCACTTAAGTTGGCTAACTCTTTTATTTTAGATGCCGCTTTGCAATTAGCTAGATTAGCGGCGAAAAATTCAGGGTTTGCAATCGTGGCGCGCAGAGCGCTTTGGCTAAAGTCTTGGTCAGCGGATGTGTCATCCAAGACAAAATTGCTTAACATCCCTTTCAAAGGTAAAACTCTATTTGGACCAGAATTGAAAGAGATTATCTCAGACATTACGGGGGAAAGGGCCACGCCCTTCCACAAGATAGGCCTTTCAAGGCCAAGAATAAGTCTAATTTTCGTTCCTTTCGCAATTTCAGGAACGGACCGGCCTCTAATTCTGCATCCTCTAAGCAAGAGGGTAATGCCTCACAACCCAAACCAGCCTGGAAACCGATGCAAGGCTGGAACAAGGGTAAGCAGGCCAAGAAGCCTGCTGCTGCTAACAAAACAGCATGAAGGAGTAGCCCCCGATCTGGGACCGGATCTAGTAGGGGGCAGACTCTCTCTCTTTGCTCAGGCTTGGGCAAGAGATGTTCAGGATTCCTGGGCACTAGAAATAGTTTCTCAGGGTTATCTTCTGGAATTCAGGGAACTACCCCCAAGGGGAAGGTTCCACATGTCTCACTTATCCTTAAACCAAATAAAGAGACAGGCATTCTTACATTGTGTAGAAGACCTGTTAAAGATGGGAGTGATACACCCAGTTCCAATAAAGGAACAAGGAATGGGATTTTATTCAAATCTGTTCGTAGTTCCCAAAAAAGAGGGAACTTTCAGACCAATTTTGGATTTGAAGATCCTAAACAAATTTCTCAGGGTACCATCGTTCAAGATGGAAACCATTCGAACGATTCTACCCACTATCCAGGAAGGTCAATTTATGACTACCGTGGATCTAAAGGATGCGTACCTACATATTCCTATCCACAAAAAACATCATCAGTTCCTAAGGTTCGCCTTTCTGGACAAACATTACCAGTTTGTGGCCCTCCCATTCGGGTTAGCCACTGCTCCAAGGATTTTCACAAAGGTACTAGGGTCCCTTCTAGCGGTTCTAAGACCGAGGGGCATTGCAGTAGTACCTTACTTGGACGACATTCTAATACAAGCGTCGTCCCTGTCAGAAGCAAAGGCTCATACAGACATCGTTCTGGCCTTTCTCAGATCACACGGATGGAAGGTGAACATAGAAAAAAGTTCTCTGTCTCCGTCAACAAGAGTTCCCTTCTTGGGAACAATAATAGATTCCTTAGAAATGAGGATTTTTCTGACAGAGGTCAGAAAGTCAAAACTTCTAAGCACTTGTCAAGTTCTTCATTCTGTTCCACGTCCTTCCATAGCGCAGTGCATGGAAGTAGTAGGGTTGATGGTTGCAGCAATGGACATAGTTCCTTTTGCACGAATTCATCTAAGACCATTACAACTGTGCTTGCTCAAACAGTGGAATGGGGACTATACAGACTTGTCTCCAATGATTCAAGTAGATCAGAAGACCAGAGATTCACTCCGTTGGTGGCTGACCCTGGACCATCTATCCCAGGGAATGAGCTTCCGCAGACCAGAGTGGGTCATTGTCACGACCGACGCCAGTCTAGTGGGCTGGGGCGCGGTCAGGGAATCCCTGAAAGCTCAGGGACTATGGTCTCGGGAAGAGTCTCTTCTCCCGATAAACATTCTGGAACTAAGAGCGATCTTCAATGCTCTCAGGGCTTGGCCTCAGCTAGCAAAGGCCAGATTCATAAGATTCCAATCAGACAACATGACGACCGTTGCGTATATCAATCATCAGGGGGGAACAAGGAGTTCCCTGGCGATGAAAGAAGTAACCAAAATAATTCAATGGGTGGAGGATCACTCCTGCCACCTATCTGCGATCCACATCCCAGGTGTGGAAAATTGGGAAGCGGATTATCTGAGTCGTCAGACATTCCATCCGGGGGAGTGGGAACTCCACCCGGAGATCTTTTGCCCAACTAACTCAATTATGGGGCATTCCAGACATGGATCTGATGGAGTCTCGTCAGAACTTCAAGGTTCCTTGCTACGGGTCCAGATCCAGGGATCCCAAGGCGACTCTAGTAGATCACTAGTAGCACCTTGGACCTTCAATCTAGCTTATGTGTTTCCACCGTTTCCTCTCATTCCCAGGCTGGTAGCCAGGATCAAACAGGAGAGGGCCTCGGTGATCTTGATAGCTCCTGCGTGGCCACGCAGGACTTGGTATGCAGACCTGGTGAATATGTCATTGGTTCCACCATGGAAGCTACCTTTGAGACAGGACCTTCTTGTTCAGGGTCCATTCGAACATCCAAATCTGGTCTCCCTCCAGCTGACGGCTTGGAGATTGAACGCTTGATTCTATCAAAGCGTGGGTTTTCAGATTCCGTGATAGATACTCTGGTTCAGGCCAGAAAACCGGTAACTAGAAAGATTTACCATAAAATATGGAAAAGATATATCTGTTGGTGTGAATCCAAAGGATTCCCATGGAATAAGATAAAAATTCCTAAGAGTCTCTCCTTTCTACAAGAAGGTTTGGAGAAAGGATTATCTGCAAGTTCTCTGAAGGGACAGATCTCTGCTTTATCTGTCTTACTTCACAAAAGACTGGCAGCTGTGCCAGATGTTCAAGCATTTGTTCAGGCTCTGGTTAGGATCAAGCCTGTTTACAGACCTTTGACTCCTCCCTGGAGTCTAAATCTAGTTATTTCAGTTCTTCAAGGGGTTCCGTTTGAACCTTTACATTCCATAGATATTAAGTTACTATCTTGGAAAGTTTTGTTTTTGGTTGCTATTTCTTCTGCTAGAAGAGTTTCAGAGTTATCTGCTCTGCAGTGTTCTCCGCCCTATCTGGTGTTCCATGCAGATAAGGTGGTTTTGCGTACTAAGCCTGGTTTTCTTCCAAAGGTTGTTTCTAACAAGTATATTAACCAGGAGATAGTTGTACCTTCTTTATGTCCGAATCCAGTTTCAAAGAAGGAACGTTTGTTACACAATTTGGACGTAGTCCGTGCTCTAAAATTCTATTTAGAGGCTACAAAAGATTTCAGACAAACATCTTCTTTGTTTGTTGTCTATTCTGGTAAAAGGAGAGGTCAAAAAGCGACTTCTACCTCTCTTTCCTTTTGGCTTAAAAGCATCATCCGATTGGCTTATGAGACTGCCGGACGGCAGCCTCCTGAAAGAATCACAGCTCACTCCACTAGGGCTGTGGCTTCCACATGGGCCTTCAAGAACGAGGCTTCTGTTGACCAGATATGTAAGGCAGCGACTTGGTCTTCACTGCACACTTTTGCCAAATTTTACAAATTTGATACTTTTGCTTCTTCTGAGGCTATTTTTGGGAGAAAGGTTTTGCAAGCCGTGGTGCCTTCCGTTTAGGTAACCTGATTTGCTCCCTCCCTTCATCCGTGTCCTAAAGCTTTGGTATTGGTTCCCACAAGTAAGGATGACGCCGTGGACCGGACACACCAATGTTGGAGAAAACAGAATTTATGCTTACCTGATAAATTACTTTCTCCAACGGTGTGTCCGGTCCACGGCCCGCCCTGGTTTTTTAATCAGGTCTGATGAATTATTTTCTCTAACTACAGTCACCACGGTACCATATGGTTTCTCCTATATTTTTCCTCCTGTCCGTCGGTCGAATGACTGGGGTGGGCGGAGCCTAGAAGGGACTATATGGCCAGCTTTGCTGGGACTCTTTGCCATTTCCTGTTGGGGAAGAGATATTCCCACAAGTAAGGATGACGCCGTGGACCCGACACACCGTTGGAGAAAGTAATTTATCAGGTAAGCATAAATTCTGTTTTCGCAGGCCAGATTGGACGATTGTAACAACAGACGCCAGCCTTCTAGGTTGGGGCGCAGTCTGGAATTCCCTGAAGGCTCGGGGATCATGGACTCAGGAGGAGAAACTCCTCCCAATAAATATTCTGGAGTTGAGAGCAATATTCAATGCTCTTCTAGCTTGGCCTCAGTTAGCAACTCTGAGGTTCATCAGATTTCAGTCGGACAACATCACGACTGTGGCTTACATCAATCATCAAGGGGGAACCAGGAGTTCCCTAGCGATGTTGGAAGTCTCAAAGATAATTCGCTGGGCAGAGTTTCACTCTTGCCACCTGTCAGCAATCTACATCCCAGGCGTGGAGAACTGGGAGGCGGATTTTCTAAGTCGCCAGACTTTTCATCCGGGGGAGTGGGAACTTCATCCGGAGGTCTTCACTCAACTGATTCATCGTTGGGGCAAACCAGATCTGGATCTCATGGCGTCTCGCCAGAACGCCAAGCTTCCTCATTACGGATCCAGGTCCAGGGACCCGGGAGCGGCGCTGATAGATGCTCTAGCAGCTCCTTGGGTTTTCAAGATGGCTTATGTATTTCCTCCGTTTCCGCTGCTGCCTCGACTGATTGCCAAGATCAAACAGGAGAGAGCATCAGTTATTCTGATAGCGCCTGCGTGGCCACGCAGGACCTGGTATGCAGACCTAGTGGACATGTCGTCCTGTCCACCATGGTCTCTGCCTCTGAGGCAGGACCTTCTAATTCAGGGTCCTTTCAACCATCCAAATCTAATTTCTCTGAGGCTGACTGCATGGAGATTGAACGCTTGATTCTATCAAAGCGTGGCTTCTCGGAGTCGGTTATTGATACCCTAATACAGGCTAGGAAACCTGTTACCAGAAGAATTTACCATAAGATATGGCGTAAATATTTGTATTGGTGCGAATCCAAGAGTTACTCATGGAGTAAGGTTAGGATTCCCAGGATATTGTCTTTTCTACAAGAGGGTTTAGAAAAGGGCTTATCTGCTAGTTCGTTAAAAGGACAGATTTCTGCTCTGTCCTTCTACACAAGCGTCTGGCAGAAGTTCCAGACGTTCAGGCTTTTTGTCAGGCTTTGGCTAGGATTAAGCCTGTGTTTAAGACTGTTGCTCCGCCGTGGAGCTTAAACTTAGTTCTTAACGTCCTGCTAGGCGTTCCATTTGAACCCCTTCATTCCATTGATATTAAGCTGTTATCTTGGAAAGTTCTGTTTTTGATGGCTATTTCCTCGGCTCGAAGAGTCTCTGAGTTATCTGCCTTACATTGTGATTCTCCTTATCTGATTTTTCATTCAGACAAGGTAGTTCTGCGTACTAAACCTGGGTTCTTACCTAAGGTAGTTTCTAACAGGAATATCAATCGGGAGATTGTTGTTCCATCATTGTGTCCTAACCCTTCTTCAAAGAAGGAACGACTTTTGAATAATCTGGACGTAGTCCGTGCCCTGAAGTTCTATTTGCAGGCAACTAAAGATTTTCGTCAAACTTCTTCCCTGTTTGTCGTTTACTCTGGACAGAGGAGAGGTCAAAAGGCTTCGGCTACCTCTCTCTCTTTTTGGCTTCGTAACATAATACGTTTAGCCTATGAGACTGCTGGACAGCAGCCTCCTGAAAGAATTACAGCTCATTCCACTAGAGCTGTGGCTTCCACCTGGGCCTTTAAAAATGAGGCTTCTGTTGAACAGATTTGCAAGGCTGCGACTTGGTCTTCATTTCACACTTTTTCAAAGTATTACAAATTTGACACTTTTGCTTCTTCTGAGGCTATTTTTGGGAGAAAGGTACTTCAGGCAGTGGTTCCCTCCGTTTAAAGTTCCTGCCTTGTCCCTCCCTTCATCCGTGTACTTTAGCTTTGGTATTGGTGACCCGTGGACTGACTACACTTAACAAGAGAAAACATAATTTATGCTTACCTGATAAATTTATTTCTCTTGTAGTGTAGTCAGTCCACGGCCTGCCCTGTCTTTTAAGGCAGTTCAAAAATTTTTAATTTAACTCCAGTCACCACTGCACCCTATGGTTTCTCCTTTCTCGTCTTGTTTCGGTCGAATGACTGGATATGACATGTGAGGGGAGGAGCTATATAGCAGATCTGCTTGGGTGATCCTCTTGCAACTTCCTGTTAGGGAAGAGATATAATCCCATAAGTAATGGATGACCCGTGGACTGACTACACTACAAGAGAAATAAATTTATCAGGTAAGCATAAATTATGTTTTTTTGGTGGTTATGAATTTTTTTGTATAAAAGCACATTATTTTTTTCCAATTCCTCTTTTTGTATGCTTTTCTACTCCTTTTTTACACCTCACTACTTGGCTATATGTTAAAACTGAGGTATGTGTGTGGTGGGAGGTATATTTATAGGCATTTTGAGGTTTGGGAAACTTTGCTCCCTCCTGGTAGAAATGAATATCCCATATGTCACTAGCTCATGGACTCTTGCCACTATGAAAGAAATTAATTTATCAGGTAAGTTCTTACATAAATTATGTTTTTTTGCACCATTTATTGTGTCAGTTTCTTTTTGCCACCCTTTTATTTTTGTATACTTCTTTATCTTCCCACTGGTAATTATCAGGGAGGGCCAATATAACTAGGAATTATCACCAAAATACAAGCACTTTTTATATTTCGGCCCATATCCCTGGGTAATACTTACCAGGGTCCCTCCCATTTTCCTGAACAATCTGTTTTGCTGGACACTACTAGTAGGAGAAGGGGGCGGTGCTTGGTAACCTTTAATACAGTTAACCATGGGAGTGGGCAGTTCTGTCCACCACTTGGGAGAGAAGTTTTCACTGGCAAATATTACCCAGAGATATGTGCCAAGATATAGAAATTTATTGTATTTTGGTGATTATTTCCTAGAGGTTTTTTTTTTCTCATTGAAAACCATCAATCATTGTTCCCAAAAACATGCCCATTCAAACGTGTTGAGCTCACATATCTTTCTCACTATATACCCACACAAATGCCATGTCACAGACAGGAGTGTACCACCTCTACCTGTGAGGCTCTAAGGGGACAAGGGGTTATGAGAGGTTTATTACTCCAAACCCCTAATTATTATAACCAGTATCAATAGTGTACAACACAGGGTTAACTAAACTTAACAGTCTATTTACTCCATGCAGGGCTAAACGCCAGCTTCTGCCTTCAATTTGCCACACACACACAGAACTACTTGTCTAGCTGTCACAGTGAGGAGATTGCAGTCATGAAAGGGTTAAAAGCACAGGGTCTCCAGCTACAGTATTCCAATTCTTTACCAGGGCCTACAAACCACCCCAAATCCTACCTACACCACCCCATAACTCAATGTTCACAAATATTTACTATTTTTACTCCCTTGCCACAAACCAAGCTAATTGCCAAGGTGTGGCAACAGGGAGAGTGTGGGCATTAAATGATTAAACATACAGGGTCTTCAACTGCCTTATCCCAAATTCTTACCAGGTCATAAGAGCCAACTCACATTAATCATACCTACAGGTGGGCGTGTCCGGACGGCGGCCATGCTGGAAGCAAAAATGAGAGCTTTAGAATCAATCTAAATAATCCGCAGATTATTGGAGAACACTGTGCCATTGACAAAAAAATAACCCTAAACAAGGAGCCAGAGTGAGGTGAAGTTACTACACCTAAAGACATTACTATTATGCTGAGCAACTCAGCTGGAGTCCCAATCAGACCATTTAATAATTAGGCGGGGGCCTACTACGAGTTTTCTAATACCCCCCCCCCGGTCACCTGGGTAAAGCAGGGAATGTCTAACTGCTAATTTCTTATACAACGACCTTCAATTTACACATTGCATACCCAATATTCTAGCCACCTAATACTATTACAACCTCATTATGGATTGACAAGCCTTGGACCATACCATCAAAGGCCTGTTAGCAGATCTGGGACGGAAAATGCAAGAATTCTTTGACAGCCTACCCTAGTCGCTACACCCAGCGGACACTACAAACGATACAAGATTATGGGGGAGTGGAGACCGAACTATCTTAAAGAGTGCAGCCCATGATACTAAATCTCAAGCACCTGACCCATCAAGGTGCAACGGCTCTGCTCCAGCTACAGTGGAAAAGCACAGATCGGCTGCTCAACTGCTACCATGGCCAGCCAGTATGTCTCCATCTACAAACAGATCACAGCTCATCGGAGATATAACTGCTACACATGTAGTGCATGCACAGAACTTTGCAGCTTTCTTTACTAGCCACCTTTTATCTCGCTGGTTTTGAAATTTAGTGGAATTCCTTAGCGCTTCTTCTGTATGAGGTCCGGAAAGGCATGTACTCTGAATTATACTCCCCACAGGACCCCATTAAGCCTCAGAAAACGAATCGGGTAATGGCTCTATCACTATATCACTGATAGTCCTTCTCAATTGTGCAATTGTCACCGTTGATTGTGGACTGTCCATTTTCATTTAGTAGCCAGCTTGGTTTTACTTTCTTACTTCCATTGTTATGCAAACTAATTACTTGCCGCAGAAAGTCTGGGACTACCTCTCATACCGTGGACTTGATTTAGTCTTAGTAGTCTGTATAAAACGCATAGCATTCATTGTTAGTTGTGGACAGTTCCGTTCAATGCATTTACCATTATAGTATTGCTCTCTTACTTCACATGTTCTCTCTGTCTTATTACATGTTCTCTGACAGAACCTGTCATATTTGTTGTGTGATTACCTTATACTGAGCCACATTTTCCTGAATACTAGTTAGGTGTCTAATTTTACCTATTGCAGTTCTGCAGGCTGTTATGATTTGTACAAACTTCCTATACCTCTTAAGTTACTAGCTTGATATACATTTACCAACATATACCCAACTATATGGAGCACCTACATTATATTACCTCACCTTAAAAGTCTGCTGTTTGCGGCCGAAACAGCATGTTACAGACTTACTAGTGAATATAGATATAATGTACAACATACTGTACCCCACTAGCACTTATTAACTAACTACACTTCATCTCAAGCTTTATTTTAAGCTTGGCATAATTCATCAACATAAATCAAGACCTTAGGAGAGAATATAACCGCTGAGGCATCCTCACACCTCTTAGATTTCTATATATGCCTACATTTATATATGTACTTACCCCATATAGAGGCTTTATTTTAATGTTTGTTGTGGCTGACCATCCTTTTACACTAGATATTTAAGTTACACTAAGTCAATGCTCACTGTGTCTTGCAATTTTTTATTTCTTACGCTCATAGTAATGCTCTTAGAAAGACCTAATAGAGTCCAATAGATGTTTTTCTCCCTTTCTCAACAGAGTGTTAATATGATCATATAAGAAGGCGCTATTGATGTGTCAAACTAATCTGATTAATAGAAGTATATTTTTGTATACTATTCATACACTATATTAGTTGCTAATTTTTCCTTATATCTAAGGACCAAGAGTGGCCATGGCAAAGGCTAGATCCCCACATCTTTGAAACACTAGACTATTTGGGCCCAAAAGTTACCCCCTTGAACAATGTGGGGAACATTCGTTAATTTGTAAAAATAAAAATGAGCTTTAAAGGGACAGTCAAGTCCAAAAAAAACTTTCATGTTTCAAATAGGGCATGCATTTTAAACAACTTTACAATTTACTTTTATCACCAATTTTGCTTTGTTCTTTTGGTATTCTTAGTTTAAAGCTAGACCTAGGAAGGCTTATATGATAATTTCTAAGCCCTTGAAGGCCACCTCTAATCACATGCTTTTGTATTTGCTTTACACAGCAGGGGAGAGCTAGTTCAGGTAAACCCTATAGATAACATTGTGAGCACGCCCGTGGCAGACACTGCACTAATTGGCTAAAATGAAAGTCAATAGATAATAAATAAAATGTCATATGATCAGGGGCTGTCAGAAGATGCTTAGATACAAGTTAATCACAGAGGTAAAAAGTATATTAATATAACTGTGTTGGTTATGCAAAACTGGGGAATGGCTAATAAAGGGATTATCTATCTTTTAAAACAACAAAAATTCTGGTGTTGACTGTCCCTTTAATTTCGATATGCCCAAATTTTTTCATGACATTAATGCCATAGTTTATAGTTTATGACTTCATCCCTTTAGTACACTCTATGAACAGGTTGCACTATTCTCACATGTTGGTAATCTCCTTTTTCAGTCGATGCTATATCCTGTGATTCTTCTATCAGGGTATAATAGGAAATATCCATTATATAGTTGTACATATGTACAACTGCAACATCTATCCCTAATGTATACTATATGTATCTTTACTCATCCTATATACCCTACTATTGTGATATTATTGTAAATGGGCATATATTATATGTTGTATTTATTTAACACCTCAATAAAAGATGAATTTTGAAAAAAAAAAAAATCACACCTACACCTCCCCAAACATGAACATTCACTACCACCACCCAAAAACGTATTATTCTGGGCCTTTTGGACTACCCCGAAATTAGTTGCATTAAAGTTTACATTATAAATAAATATATATAAAAAATAACCCTTTGTTAATGTTATTTCCAAGCTTAAAGGGCCATTATTACCATTTTTATTGATTCAAAAATCATCAGTGTACACCAATTAAAATGTACAGATTTAAAGATCTTGTTCTTACAATTCATTATTGATTCCTGTGCTCACTTAAATAGCTGTTTCCACATCCAATTATTATCTGAGTTGCACGCCCAAAATGGAGGCCAGAGCATGCGCACTCCAGCGTTCAAGCAGTTCTGTCCTATTTTTTTTTTAATATTTTTATTTTTTGTTTGTTTTTTGAGCTTGCAAGAGTTTTGATTTTTGGCATTTACATTTCCATGCACAGATATTATAAATTTGTATTGGATTTTAGTATCCCTCACAGACTGTGTCATTCATTGCTGCTTTTAAAGAAATCAAATATAACAAGGTCCTCACTAAAGTGAATCCGGTGTATGCTCTGCTTTAAAAAAAAAAAATAACAAGGTCCATACTAAATTGAATCCTGTATACGCACTATATAAGTGCTTACGTGGCATGACACTTTTTAAATGTTTAAATAAACCTGGAAAAAAAATAATCTAAGGCAATAATATAGCAGTAAAAGTGCCACAGTTCACACATTCCAGTGTGGAGCTCGGAGTTTGCGGTTTAAACCAGCCAGCCAATCGAATACCAGCATTAGGATCAGTTGCACTGCTTCAGCGCCATTCGATTGGTGCAATCGTTTTCGCTGTCAGGTGCTGACTGATGTAGATCTGGGCGTGACATTGCTGGGTAAGTGATGGGTGTGAGTTGTGTGTATTTTCGGATCTCTAAAGGGCGATATATATGTAGGTCTGTGAGAAATTATAATGTACAGATCAGATGATAGACAAGGAGCATTGTATTGAATTATAGTTTCTTGCATCTTTCTATTGTTGTTCAATGCTGAAAATGACATGCTAGGAGAGCTGATGTAAAACATTGGTAGGGGCAACCAGTTCTTCTATTAGCTTATCAAACGGCGTTGACTGTGATCCACTTTCAGTGCGCACTGCCATGTCTGATAAGCAAGGCAATTCTGATTGGACAGCTTGTCGTGGGACTATTTTACCTATTTGGGGGTGCGATAAATACTAATTTAAAAAATAACTAAATGGGCAAGTGCATTAAAAATAACCTTTAATAATTTAATTGTATACACATTAGGGTTGTTTTTTATGGACCTTTAAGGAAGTTGTGAGTTCAGTTACTAAAGCACAAATACAGATCTGATTAAATTTATAGTTTAAACTTAAAAAAAAGTTTCACAGTGAAAGAAAATGAAAAATAAATGCATGAAATGAAATGGTATATAAAGGCTATTTAAACAACAGACAAAAGAGAAACAATTGCAAAACAATTATAAAAAATAAATGCACAAAAGTCCTAAACAAGCCTTACAATTAAAACTTACAATTTAAAGAAAAGTTAATGGAGACTCCCAATAATTCCTTCAAATGGTATATTCTTAGATGAAGTCTGCCTATGTTACAATTACTAGACGTGGGAAAGGGAAGGGAGTTATGGCTTCTAGCTGGGGACAGCAATGTAGGGTTTGTTCAGAGACTGGAGTCACTCCTCACACCTTAAAGGGACAGTAAAGTAATAATTAGACATTCGTGATTCAGACCGAGCATACAATTTTAAACAACTTTTCAATTTACTTATGTTATTTAATTTGCTTCCTTCTTATTTTACCCTTTGCTGAAAGGTTTATCTATGTAAGTTCAGGAGCAGTAAAGAACCTATGTTCTAGCTGCTGATTGGTGGCTGCATATACTGTCATTGGCTCACCCATGTGTTCTGTTAGAAACCAGTAGTGCATTGCTACTCTCAACAAATGATACCAAGAGAATGAATCAAATTTGATAATAGAAGTAAACTGGAAAGTTGTTTAAAATTGCATGTTCTACCTAAATTGTGAAAGAAAGTTTTTGGTTTTCATGTCCCTTTAAGTGTCCCCTCTGCTGAGATCTAGGCTGTAACAACTGGACAGATGTCAAATACGGAGACATAGATCTAAGTATCCACCTTGATTTAGTTATATTAGTTATCTAGCTGCTTCAAAGTTAAAACATTTGGTTGTCTCTGCAATCCCAGGTTGTCTGTATTAACCCCTTAAAAAGCTACTAGAAATAATAAATCATCCCTTTGCATTGCAGGCCAATACTCCAACACATTTAATACCACACAGCTGCTATGAAAAGTAATTGGAAACTGTAAAGTCAAAATTAAAGTTTCAGGATTCAGAAAAAAACACACAGTTGTAAGCAACTTTCCAATTCACTTAAATTATCTAACTCTGCAGTATGTTTATATGCACACTTTCTGAAGCACTCGCTCCTACTGAGCATGTGCAGTTCACAGAATTATACATATATGCAGTTTGTGATTGGCTGACAGTTGTCATGATTAATTGGGACGGAAAATGGAACTAACTTTTGAAATTTGATAGAATTTCAAATAAGTAGATTTTTTTTTTCTATGTGCTATTGCATTATCTTTTTATGACGTATGTATTGATTATGCTATCGTACTGTGTTTAGTGGTAGTGTAAGGGAGAAAAAGTACAGTGTCCCTTTAAGCAAAGTGTAATAAATTGTACAATTTGCTCTACTGCCTGTCAAAAACATTTTAATATGCCAAAATATACATTTACTATTGAGAAGTTTGTTAGTTAATATGGCGGGAATTTGTAAAAAATTTTAACTGGAAAAAACATTTGTTTGTTTGGAATATTTTAGGTATGATCTTGATGCATGTGACATCCAAGAAAAATATCCTGACCTGTTTCAAGTAAATCTGGAAGTAGAAGTGTCTCCTCGAGACAGGCCCGCCAGTATCACTCCACCTTGGGAAAATCTGAACACAAAACGATTAAATCCCAAAATACTTTTTTCAAGCAGAGAAGAGCAACAGGAAATCTTAACAAAGTTTGGTAAATAATCCTATACACTTATTGTTTTCCATAGACCTTTTTCTCACTATATCAATTTACTTAATCCAGTGATCTTTAATGAGATATAATACTTGTGGACCAATATATCAATTATTTTTTTTAACTAAAATATTTTTTTTCTTTTACTTCTGAAATTCATCTCTCTTTTTAGAACTTTGGTTCCTGTTAGCTAAATTGCTAAGTTCATACAATAAAAATGTATTTAATGAAAATGTTTATGTATAAACATATGGATGATGATTTTTCAGATCTTTATCTTCCCTCCATGATCTAATTTATCATTTATTTATTTATTTATTTATTTATAGTGGTCAGTGACATTAAATGTAGATTTTGCATTTTCCACATTTTCCAGGGAGCCCTGTATAAAGCTCTATTTTTGTCAGCCAGTCAACACACAGTCATATGTATATGATTTGCTGCTCTACATACCACCAAATTTAAGCTGTTCTGGCTTAAAAAAAATGAAAAGAATGAAACATTTCTTTCCTAAGATATGGTGAGTCCACGGAATCCTCAATTACTAGTGGGAATATTACTCCTGGCCAGCAGGAGGAGGCAAAGAGTACTACAGCAAAGCTACTATATATGTCACTTCCCTTACGCATAATCCCCAGTCATTCTCTTTGCCTGCTATGCAAGGATGAGGTGAAGTTTTGATGTCTTTTTTTTTTTTTTAACATAATTTTTATTTATTAAGACAAAAAGAAAATTAGCAGTATACAAAATAGAGAAAAAATACATCTCAGTGAATATCATATTTTAAACACATAATTAAACATTGTTCAGACCAAAAAAAAAAAAATGGACAATAAAAGGAAAAGAAAAGAGAACAATCTTATCTGCTATCCTTCATCTTAATATTTATATCACTAGATTTGTCTCAAAGAAAAAGAACTATGGGAGCGGGAGAGACAGAAACAGAAACTTTTGTCCTTAATGAAATATTACCCCCTTTTATAAGTTCCCCCTCGTTTAGCCAAAGGAATGGGGCATTAGCAAGTGGCATGGTGGATAATGAACCTAAACGAAACTAAACATAACGAGGAAGGGAAAAAAAGGAAAAGGGGAGGGATTTTTCCTCCTGTGTCTATTCAAACACCCCGACATCACCCCATCTTCGTATCCAACTAAATTTAATACCAATCTGCAGGAAAAATGTTGGATAATACTAAGGATTCAAAATATTCAGTCCTACGAAAAGTATAAATAAGAGAAAATTGTATATTTAATGGATAGTTTAAAATAACCTTCAACCATTTTGAGAAAAAACTTAAGTTTCTTTCATGTAATTAGCAAGAGTCCATGAGCTAGTGACGTATGGGATATACATTCCTACCAGGAGGGGCAAAGTTTCCCAAACCTCAAAATGCCTATAAATACACCCCTCACCACACCCACAATTCAGTTTTACAAACTTTGCCTCCGATGGAGGTGGTGAAGTAAGTTTGTGCTAGATTCTACGTTGATATGCGCTCCGCAGCAAGTTGGAGCCCGGTTTTCCTCTCAGCGTGCAGTGAATGTCAGAGGGATGTGAGAAGAGTATTGCCTATTTGAATGCAGTGATCTCCTTCTACGGGGTCTATTTCATAGGTTCTCTGTTATCGGTCGTAGAGATTCATCTCTTACCTCCCTTTTCAGATCGACGATATACTCTTATATATACCATTACCTCTGCTGATTCTCGTTTCAGTACTGGTTTGGCTATCTGCTATATGTAGATGAGTGTCCTGGGGTAAGTAAGTCTTATTTTCTGTGACACTCCAAGCTATGGTTGGGCACTTTGTTATAAAGCTCTAAATATATGTATTCAAACATTTATTTGCCTTGACTCAGAATGTTCAACTTTCCTTATTTTCAGACAGTCAGTTTCATATTTGGGATAATGCATTTTTTGATTTATTCATTTTTTCTTACCTTCAAAAATTTGACTCTTTCCGGTGGGCTATTAGGCTCGCGGGGGCTGAAAATGCTTCATTTTATTACGTCATTTTTGGCGCGGACTTTTTTGGCGCAAAATTCTATTTCCGTTTCCGGCGTCATACGTGTCGCCGGAAGTTACGTCATTTTTTGACGTTATTTCACGCCAAAAATGTCGGCGTTCCGGATGTGGCGTCATTTTGGCGCCAAAAAGCATTTAGGCGCCAAATAATATGGGCGTCGCTTTAGTCTCAATTATTTAAGTCTCATTTTTTATTGCTTCTGGTTGCTAGAGGCTTGTTCTTGGCATTTTTTCCCATTCCTGAAACTGTCATTTAAGGAATTTGATCAATTTTGCTTTATATATATGTTGTTTTTTCTCTTACATATTGCAAGATGTCTCACGTTGCATCTGAGTCAGAAGATACTACAGGAAAATCGCTGTCAAGTGCTGAATCTACCAAAGCTAAGTGCATCTGCTGTAAACTTTTGGTAGCCATTTCTCCAGCTGTTGTTTGTATTGATTGTCATGACAAACTTGTTAAAGCAGATAATATTTCCTTTAGTAAAGTACCATTGCCTGTTGCAGTTCCTTCAACATCTAAGGTGCAGAATGTTTCTGATGATATAAGAGATTTTGTTTCTGAATCCATAAAGAAGGCTATGTCTGTTATTTCTCCTTCTAGTAAACGTAAAAAATCTTTTAAAACTTCTCTTCCTACAGATGAATTTTTAAATGAACATCATCATTCTGATTCTGATGACTCCTCTGGTTCAGAGGATTCTGTCTCTGAGGTTGATGCTGATAAATCTTCATATTTATTTAAAATGGAATTTGTTCGTTCTTTACTTAAAGAAGTACTAATTGCTTTAGAAATAGAGGATTCTGGTCCTCCTGATACTAATTCTAAACGTTTGGATAAGGTATTTAAAGCTCCTGTGGTTATTCCAGAAGTTTTTCCTGTTCCTAATGCTATTTCTGCAGTAATATCCAAAGAATGGGATAAATTGGGTAATTCATTTACTCCTTCTAAACGTTTTAAGCATTTATATCCTGTGCCGTCTGACAGATTGGAATTTTGGGACAAAATCCCTAAAGTTGATGGGGCTATTTCTACCCTTGCTAAACGTACTACTATTCCTACGTCAGATGGTACTTCGTTTAAGGATCCTCTAGATAGGAAAATTGAGTCCTTCCTAAGAAAAGCTTATCTGTGTTCAGGTAATCTTCTTAGACCTGCTATATCTTTGGCGGATGTTGCTGCAGCTTCAACTTTTTGGTTGGAAACTTTAGCGCAACAAGTATCACATCGTGATTCTCATGATATTATTATTCTTCTACAACATGCTAATAATTTTATCTGTGATGCCATTTTTGATATTATCAGAGTTGATGTCAGGTTTATGTCTCTAGCTATTTTAGCTAGAAGAGCTTTATGGCTTAAAACTTGGAATGCTGATATGGCTTCTAAATCAACTTTACTTTCTATTTCTTTCCAGGGTAACAAATTATTTGGTTCTCAGTTGGATTCCATCATTTCAACTGTTACTGGTGGGAAAGGAACTTTTTTACCACAGGATAAAAAATCTAAAGGTAAAAGTAGGGCTAATAATCGTTTTCGTTCCTTTCGTTTCAACAAAGAACAAAAGCCTGATCCTTCATCTTCAGGAGCAGTTTCAGTTTGGAAACCATCTCCAGTCTGGAATAAATCCAAGCCAGCTAGAAAGGCAAAGCCTGCTTCTAAGTCCACATGAAGGTGCGGCCCTCATTCCAGCTCAGCTGGTAGGGGGCAGGTTACGTTTTTTCAAAGAAATTTGGATCAATTCTGTTCACAATCTTTGGATTCAGAACATTGTTTCAGAAGGGTACAGGATTGGTTTCAAGATGAGACCTCCTGCAAAGAGATTTTTTCTTTCCCGTGTCCCAGTAAATCCAGTAAAAGCTCAAGCGTTTCTGAAATGTGTTTCAGATCTAGAGTTGACTGGAGTAATTATGCCAGTTCCAGTTCCGGAACAGGGGATGGGGTTTTATTCAAATCTCTTCATTGTACCAAAGAAGGAGAACTCCTTCAGACCAGTTCTGGATCTAAAAATATTGAATCGTTATGTACGAATACCAACGTTCAAAATGGTAACTGTAAGGACTATCTTGCCTTTTGTTCAGCAAGGGAATTATATGTCCACAATAGATTTACAGGATGCATATCTGCATATTCCGATTCATCCAGATCATTATCAGTTCCTGAGATTCTCTTTTCTGGACAAGCATTACCAGTTTGTGGCTCTGCCATTTGGCCTAGCTACAGCTCCAAGAATTTTTACAAAGGTTCTCGGTGCCCTTCTGTCTGTAATCAGAGAACAGGGTATTGTGGTATTTCCTTATTTGGACGATATCTTGGTACTTGCTCAGTCTTTACATTTAGCAGAATCTCATACGAATCGACTTGTGTTGTTTCTTCAAGATCATGGTTGGAGGATCAATTTACAAAAAAGTTCTTTGATTCCTCAGACAAGGGTAACCTTTCTGGGTTTCCAGATGGATTCAGTGTCCATGACTCTGTCTTTAACAGACAAGAGACGTCTAAAATTGATTGCAGCTTGTCGAAACCTTCAGTCACAATCATTCCCTTCGGTAGCCTTATGCATGGAAATTCTAGGTCTTATGACTGCTGCATCGGACGCGATCCCCTTTGCTTGTTTTCACATGCGACCTCTTCAGCTCTGTATGCTGAAGCAATGGTGCAAGGATTACACGAAGATATCTCAAACAATATCTTTAAAACCGATTGTTCGTCACTCTCTAACATGGTGGACAGATCACCATCGTTTAATTCAGGGGGCTTCTTTTGTGCTTCCGACCTGGACTGTAATTTCAACAGATGCAAGTCTCACGGGTTGGGGAGCTGTGTGGGGATCTCTGACAGCACAAGGAGTTTGGGAATCTCAGGAGGTGAGATTACCGATCAATATTTTGGAACTCCGTGCAATTTTCAGAGCTCTTCAGTTTTGGCCTCTTCTGAAGAGAGAATCATTCATTTGTTTTCAGACAGACAATGTCACAACTGTGGCATACATCAATCATCAAGGAGGGACTCACAGTCCTCTGGCTATGAAAGAAGTATCTCGAATTTTGGTTTGGGCGGAATCCAGCTCCTGTCTAATCTCTGCGGTTCATATCCCAGGTATAGACAATTGGGAAGCGGATTATCTCAGTCGCCAAACGTTGCATCCGGGCGAATGGTCTCTTCACCCAGAGGTATTTCTTCAGATTGTTCAAATGTGGGAACTTCCAGAAATAGATCTGATGGCGTCCCATCTAAACAAGAAACTTCCCAGGTATCTGTCCAGATCCCGGGATCCTCAGGCGGAGGAAGTGGATGCATTATCACTTCCTTGGAAGTATCATCCTGCCTATATCTTTCCGCCTCTAGTTCTTCTTCCAAGAGTAATCTCCAAGATTCTGAAGGAATGCTCGTTTGTTCTGCTGGTAGCTCCGGCATGGCCTCACAGGTTTTGGTATGCGGATCTTGTCCGGATGGCCTCTTGCCAACCGTGGACTCTTCCGTTAAGACCAGACCTTCTGTCACAAGGTCCCTTTTTCCATCAGGATCTGAAATCCTTAAATTTAAAGGTATGGAGATTGAACGCTTGATTCTTGGTCAAAGAGGTTTCTCTGACTCTGTCATTAATACTATGTTACAGGCTCGTAAATCTGTATCTCGAGAGATATATTATAGAGTCTGGAAGACTTATATTTCTTGGTGTCTTTCTCATCATTTTTCTTGGCATTCTTTTAGAATACCAAGAATTTTACAGTTTCTTCAGGATGGTTTAGATAAGGGTTTGTCCGCAAGTTCTTTGAAAGGACAAATCTCTGCTCTTTCAGTTCTTTTTCATAGAAAGATTGCTATTCTTCCTGATATTCATTGTTTTGTTCAAGCTTTGGTACGTATAAAACCTGTTATTAAGTCAATTTCTCCTCCTTGGAGTTTGAATTTGGTTCTGGGAGCTCTTCAAGCTTCTCCGTTTGAACCTATGCATTTATTGGACATTAAATTACTTTCTTGGAAAGTTTTGTTCCTTTTGGCCATCTCTTCTGCCAGAAGAGTTTCTGAATTATCTGCTCTTTCTTGTGAGTCTCCTTTTCTGATTTTTCATCAGGATAAGGCGGTGTTGCGAACTTCTTTTGAATTTTTACCTAAAGTTGTGAATTCCAACAACATTAGTAGGGAAATTGTGGTTCCTTCATTATGTCCTAATCCTAAGAATTCTAAGGAGAAATCGTTGCATTCTTTGGATGTTGTTAGAGCTTTGAAATATTATGTTGAAGCTACGAAATCTTTCCGTAAGACTTCTAGTCTATTTGTTATCTTTTCCGGTTCTAGAAAAGGCCAGAAAGCTTCTGCCATTTCTTTGGCATCTTGGTTGAAATCTTTAATTCATCTTGCCTATGTTGAGTCGGGTAAAACTCCGCCTCAGAGAATTACGGCTCATTCTACTAGGTCAGTTTCTACTTCCTGGGCGTTTAGGAATGAAGCTTCGGTTGACCAGATCTGCAAAGCAGCAACTTGGTCCTCTTTGCATACTTTTACTAAATTCTACCATTTTGATGTATTTTCTTCTTCTGAAGCAGTTTTTGGTAGAAAAGTACTTCAGGCAGCGGTTTCAGTTTGAATCTTCTGCTTATGTTTTTCATTAAACTTTATTTTGGGTGTGGATTATTTTCAGCAGGAATTGGCTGTCTTTATTTTATCCCTCCCTCTCTAGTGACTCTTGTGTGGAAAGATCCACATCTTGGGTAGTCATTATCCCATACGTCACTAGCTCATGGACTCTTGCTAATTACATGAAAGAAAACATAATTTATGTAAGAACTTACCTGATAAATTCATTTCTTTCATATTAGCAAGAGTCCATGAGGCCCGCCCTTTTTTGTGGTGGTTTTGATTTTTTTGTATAAAGCACAATTATTCCAATTCCTTATTTTATATGCTTTCGCACTTTTTTGTCACCCCACTTCTTGGCTATTCGTTAAACTGAATTGTGGGTGTGGTGAGGGGTGTATTTATAGGCATTTTGAGGTTTGGGAAACTTTGCCCCTCCTGGTAGGAATGTATATCCCATACGTCACTAGCTCATGGACTCTTGCTAATATGAAAGAAATGAATTTATCAGGTAAGTTCTTACATAAATTGTGTTTTTTCTCTTATTTAGTGGCGATATAGTTAATTTTTCAAAAACTATTTGAGAGTATATGTGATTTATAAAACATGAAATTGAAGGTGCCTGCTTGCTTTTCCATTCTTTTAATATCAAATTGCGGCCTAGTGCGATTACTGTATTAATACAATTGGTATTTATTTGCTTACTGTCTGCTGTTCGGAAGAAGAAGATGTCTCTAGATGTCAATTTAATTTTGTTCTATAGATTTTTATTTATCCATTTTTTTTTTTTTTTATGTCTGATCTAAAATTAAGATTTTTTTATTTTAAAAGCAGAGTAGGTTTGCTCTGATCTTTCTAAAGGGTCTAGCCTTAGCCTATGTTAGTCTCTTCAGTAGGGCAGTGGTGGCTTTTAAGAAATTGGGAACTTGTGGGGTACAATCCTCACTGCGTTTTCCCAAAACATTTTGCTGCCCTATTTAGATAGCCTGAGTAAGTTTACTCAGTCTTTCTGTATTTCCACAGGTCCATGTGAGGGATGGCATCCTCTCAAACCAGGTGAGCTGTCCTACTGCCAGACAGATAATCTTAAGGTAAGTGCCAGTTTTATTTTTCTATGTAAGCAGGAAAAAATGTGGTACTTATTTAGCTAAATCGCTGCAGCGGGACGTTTTTTATTATTCCTGTCAGGGTGCAGGTTTTTATGGCAGTTTTTGCAGGCAGTGTTAGTGTAAGGAGTTATTTATTTTATTGATGGCTCAGTGAGTATCCGTTTTTAGTAACGGTTATGTACTTTCTCCAACATAGGTGTGTCCGGTCCACGGCGTCATCCTTACTTGTGGGATATTCTCTTCCCCAACAGGAAATGGCAAAGAGCCCAGCAAAGCTGGTCACATGATCCCTCCTAGGCTCCGCCTACCCCAGTCATTCTCTTTGCCGTTGCACCGGCAACATCTCCACGGAGATGGTTAAGAGTTTTTTGGTGTTTAAATGTAGTTTTTATCCTTCAATCAAGTGTTTGTTATTTTAAAATAGTGCTGGTATGTACTATTTACTCTGAAACAGAAAAGAGATGAAGATTTCTGTTTGTAAGAGGAAGATGATTTTAGCAAACGTTACTAAAATCGATTGCTGTTTCCACACAGGACTGTTGAGATGAAGTAACTTCAGTTGGGGGAAACAGTTGGCAGACTTTTCTGCTTGAGGTATGACTGGCCACATTTCTAACAAGACTATGTAATGCTGGAAGGCTGTCATTTCCCCTATGGGGACCGGTAAGCCATTTTCTTAGATTAAGTAAAAGAATAAAGGGCTTTATAAGGGCTTAAAAAACTGGTAGACATTTTTCTGGGCTAAAACGATTACTTTGCTAAGCATATTTGGCAGATTATAACTCTTAATAGTTATTATAATCTTGGGGATTGTTGTTAAAAAATGGCAGGCACTGTATTGGACACCTTTTTCAGATGGGGGCCTTTTCTAGTCATAGGCAGAGCCTCATTTTCGCGCCACTAATGCGCAGTTGTTTTTGGAAAGCAAGGCATGCAGATGCATGTGTGAGGAGCTAAGAACCACTGAAAAAGCTTATAGAAGGCGTCATTTGGTATCGTATTCCCCTCTGGGCTTGGTTGGGTCTCAGCAAAGCAGATACCTGGGACTGTATAGGGGTTAAATGTAAAAACGGCTCCGGTTCCGTTATTTTAAGGGTTAAAGCTTTCAAATTTGGTGTGCAATACTTTTAAGGCTTTAAGACACTGTGGTGAAATTTTGGGAATTTTGAACAATTCCTTCATGCTTTTTCACATATTCAGTAATAAAGTGTGTTCAGTTTAAAATTTAAAGTGGCAGTAACGGTTTTATTTTAAAACGTTTTTTGTGCTTTGTTGACTAGTTTAAGCCTGTTTAACATGTCTGAACCATCAGATAAGCAATGTTCTATATGTATGAAAGCCAAGGTTTCTCCCCATTTAAATATATGTGATGATTGTGCCATAGTGTCCAAACAAAGTAGGGACAATGATGCCACAGATAATGATATTGCCCAAGATGATTCCTCAAATGAGGGGAGTAAGCATGATACTGCATCATCCCCTTCTGTGTCTACACCAGTTTTGCCCACACAAGAGGCCCCTAGTACATCTAGTGCGCCAATACATATTACCATGCAACAATTAACGGCTGTTATGGATAATTCTATTGCAAACATTTTATCTAAAATGCCTACTTATCAGAGAAAGCGCGATTGCTCTGTTTTAAACACTGAAGAGCAAGAGGACGCTGATGATAACTGTTCTGACATACCCTCACGGAGCCAGGAGGGAGGTTTTGTCTGAGGGAGAAATTTCAGATTCAGGAAAAATTTCTCAACAAGCTGAACCTGATGTTGTAACATTTAAATTTAAATTAGAACATCTCCGCACACTGCTTAAGGAGGTATTATCTACTCTGGATGATTGTGACAATTTGGTCATTCCAGAGAAATTATGTAAGATGGACAAGTTCCTAGAGGTTCCGGTGCCCCCCGATGCTTTTCCTATACCCAAGCGGGTGGCGGACATAGTAAATAAGGAGTGGGAAAGGCCCGGCATACCTTTTGTTCCTCCCCCTATATTTAAGAAATTATTTCCTATAGTCGACCCCAGAAAGGACTTATGGCAGACAGTCCCCAAGGTCGAGGGGGCGGTCTCTACTCTAAACAAACGCACTACTATTCCCATAGAAGATAGTTGTGCTTTCAAAGATCCTATGGATAAAAAATTAGAGGGTTTGCTTAAAAAGATGTTTGTTCAGCAAGGTTACCTTCTACAACCAATTTCATGCATTGTTCCTGTCACTACGGCAGCGTGTTTCTGGTTCGAAGAACTAGAAAAGTCGCTCAATAAAGAATCCTCGTATGAGGAGGTTATGGACAGAGTTCAAGCACTTAAATTGGCTAACTCTTTTATTTTAGGTGCCGCTTTGCAATCAGCTAGATTAGCGGCGAAAAATTCAGGGTTTGCTATCGTGGCGCGCAGAGCGCTTTGGCTAAAGTCTTGGTCAGCGGATGTGTCTTCCAAGACAAAATTGCTTAACATCCCTTTCAAGGGTAAAACACTGTTTGGTCCTGATTTGAAAGAGATTATTTCAGACATCACCGGGGGAAAGGGCCACGCCCTTCCTCAGGATAGGTCTTTTAAGGCTAAAAATAAGCCTAATTTTCGTCCCTTTCGCAGAAACGGACCAGCCTCTAATTCTACATCCTCTAAGCAAGAGGGTAATACTTCTCAACCCAAACCAGCCTGGAGACCGATGCAAGGCTGGAACAAGGGTAAGCAGGCCAAGAAGCCTGCCACTGCTACCAAAACAGCATGAAGGGATGGCCCCCGATCCGGGACCGGATCTGGTGGGGGGCAGACTTTCTCTCTTTGCTCAGGCTTGGGCAAGAGATGTTCAGGATCCTTGGGCACTAGAAATAGTCTCTCAAGGTTATCTCCTGGAATTCAAGGAACTACCCCCAAGGGGAAGGTTCCACGGGTCTCAATTATCTTCAAACCAAATAAAAAGACAGGCATTCTTACATTGTGTAGAAGACCTGTTAAAGATCGGAGTAATTCATCCAGTTCCAATAGGAGAACAAGGGATGGGGTTTTACTCCAACCTGTTCATAGTTCCCAAAAAAGAGGGAACATTCAGACCAATTTTAGATCTCAAGATCCTAAACAAATTTCTCAGGGTTCCATCGTTCAAAATGGAAACCATTCGAACGATCCTTCCTACCACCAGGAAGGTCAATTTATGACCACGGTGGATTTAAAGGATGCGTACCTACATATTCCTATCCACAAGGAACATCATCAGTTCCTAAGGTTCGCTTTTCTGGACAAGCATTACCAGTTTGTGGCACTTCCATTCGGATTAGCCACTGCTCCGAGAATTTTCACAAAGGTACTAGGGTCCCTTCTAGCGGTTCTAAGACCAAGGGGCATTGCAGTAGTACCTTACTTGGACGACATCCTGATTCAAGCGTCGTCTCTGTCAAAAGCAAAGGCTCATACGGACATCGTCCTAGCCTTTCTCAGATCTCACGGATGGAAAGTGAACAAAGAAAAAAGTTCTCTGTCCCCGTCAACAAGAGTTCCCTTCTTGGGAACAATAATAGATTCCTTAGAAATGAGGATTTTTCTGCCAGAGGTCAGAAAATCAAAACTTCTAAGCTCTTGTCAAGTACTTCATTCTGTTCTTCGTCCTTCCATAGCGCAGTGCATGGAAGTAATAGGATTGATGGTTGCAGCAATGGACATAGTTCCTTTTGCACGAATTCATCTAAGACCATTACAACTGTGCATGCTCAGACAGTGGAATGGGGATTATACAGACTTGTCTCCGACGATTCAAGTAGATCAAAAGACCAGAGATTCACTCCGTTGGTGGCTGATCCTGGACAACCTGTCACAGGGAATGAGCTTCCGCAGACCAGAGTGGGTCATTGTCACGACCGACGCCAGTCTGGTGGGCTGGGGTGCGGTCTGGGAACCCGTGAAAGCTCAGGGTCTATGGTCTCGGGAAGAATCTCTTCTCCCGATAAACATTCTGGAACTGAGAGCGATATTCAATGCTCTCAAAGCTTGGCCTCATCTAGCAAGGGCCAGATTCATAAGGTTTCAATCAGACAACATGACGACTGTTGCATGTATCAACCATCAGGGGGGAACAGGGAGTTCCCTGGCGATGGAGGAAGTGACCAAGATAATTCAATGGGCGGAGGATCACTCCTGCCACTTGTCTGCAATCCACATCCCAGGAGTGGAAAATTGGGAAGCGGATTTTCTGAGTCGTCAGACATTCCATCCGGGGGAGTGGGAACTCCATCCGGAAATCTTTGCCCAAATAACTCAGTTATGGGGCATTCCAGACATGGATCTGATGGCCTCTCGTCAGAACTTCAAGGTTCCTTGTTACGGGTCCAGATCCAGGAATCCCAAGGCGACTCTAGTAGATGCACTAGTAGCACCTTGGACCTTCAACCTAGCTTATGTATTCCCACCGTTTCCTCTCATTCCCAGGCTGGTAGCCAGGATCAATCAGGAGAGGGCTTCGGTGATCTTGATAGCTCCTGCGTGGCCACGCAGGACTTGGTATGCAGACCTGGTGAATATGTCATCGGCTCCACCATGGAAGCTACCTTTGAGACAGGACCTTCTTGTTCAAGGTCCATTCGAACATCCGAATCTGGTTTCCCTCCAACTGACTGCTTGGAGATTGAACGCTTGATTTTATCAAAGCGTGGGTTTTCAGATTCTGTAATAGATACTCTGATTCAGGCTAGAAAGCCTGTAACTAGAAAGATTTATCATAAAATATGGAAAAAATATATCTGTTGGTGTGAATCTAAAGGATTCCCATGGAACAAGATAAAAATTCCTAAGATTCTATCCTTTCTACAAGAAGGTTTGGAGAAAGGATTATCTGCAAGTTCTCTGAAGGGACAGATCTCTGCTTTATCTGTTCTACTTCACAAAAGGCTGGCAGCTGTGCCAGACGTTCAAGCGTTTGTTCAGGCTCTGGTTAGAATCAAGCCTGTTTACAGACCTTTGACTCCTCCCTGGAGTCTAAATCTAGTTCTTTCAGTTCTTCAAGGGGTTCCGTTTGAACCCTTACATTCCGTAGATATTAAGTTATTATCTTGGAAAGTTTTGTTTTTGGTTGCAATTTCTTCTGCTAGAAGAGTTTCAGAGTTATCTGCTCTGCAGTGTTCTCCGCCCTATCTGGTGTTCCATGCAGATAAGGTGGTTTTGCGTACTAAGCCTGGTTTTCTTCCGAAAGTTGTTTCCAACAAAAATATTAACCAGGAGATAGTTGTACCTTCTTTGTGTCCGAATCCAGTTTCAAAGAAGGAACGTTTGTTACACAATTTGGACGTAGTCCGTGCTCTAAAAATTCTATTTAGAGGCTACTAAAGATTTCAGACAAACATCTTCTTTGTTTGTTGTTTATTCTGGTAAAAGGAGAGGTCAAAAAGCAACTTCTACCTCTCTTTCTTTTTGGCTTAAAAGCATTATCCGATTGGCTTATGAGACTGCCGGACGGCAGCCTCCTGAAAGAATCACAGCTCACTCCACTAGGGCTGTGGCTTCCACATGGGCCTTCAAGAACGAGGCTTCTGTTGACCAGATATGTAAGGCAGCGACTTGGTCTTCACTGCACACTTTTGCCAAATTTTACAAATTTGATACTTTTGCTTCTTCGGAGGCTATTTTTGGGAGAAAGGTTTTGCAAGCCGTGGTGCCTTCCATTTAGGTGACCTGATTTGCTCCCTCCCTTCATCCGTGTCCTAAAGCTTTGGTATTGGTTCCCACAAGTAAGGATGACGCCGTGGACCGGACACACCTATGTTGGAGAAAACAGAATTTATGCTTACCTGATAAATTACTTTCTCCAACGGTGTGTCCGGTCCACGGCCCGCGCTGGTTTTTTAAATCAGGTCTGATGAATTATTTTTTCTAACTACAGTCACCACGGTATCATATGGTTTCTCCTATGCATATTTCCTTCTGTACGTCGGTCGAATGACTGGGGTAGGCGGAGCCTAGGAGGGATCATGTGACCAGTAGTAAGAAGTGAATACAGCGCCAACAAGAGGCCAAGGGATAAATATACTCACAGAGAGATAAAAGAAGATTATTTAATGAACCATGTTAAAAAGCATCAGTAATAAAAGACTATATATAAAAAATGTAAAAAGCACATATAAATAAAATTACAAATACAGGAATATCTTACAGAAGCGGCTCAAAGGGCCAAAGCTGATAATTACAATAAAAACAGAGGTAATAACAGGTGATCAGTGTGAGTGGTACACCAGAATAAGAGTGTATACTAATAAAACAGAATTAGCCTAAGTACAACTGTAGCAAGTGCATCAAGCAAAAAACTAATAAACAATAATACAAACAATAGTGTTCAAAATTAGTGTTACAAAAATAGTGTTCCAAAAAATAGAAAAATGCACTGCAGTGCAAAAAAAGGGGGGTAGCAAAATAATTGAGTGAGTGCAAATGGATATAAAAATGCTAGCTACTTAATCCAGTGAGGTTAAGATATAATTAAATAAAATACACAATATGCAATAACATAAAAAATAAAATACACAATATGCAATAACATAAAAAATAAAATATAAAATATAATCCAAAAAAGTGTTCAAAAAGTTGATCAACAAATGTTAGTGAAGAACAAAAATAAGTCAATCAAAACAAAAAAAATGGAAAAAATGGGTGATGAAAAGCAAGGTGAAAGGGAGGAAATTGATTCCTTCCAATGTTAGTTACTTTAACAGATCCAAATTCCTGAGTGTGGTTGCTGAAGTAGCTGATTGGATCCTAGCACCTGTCAGCTGCTCCTATGGTATCCTAAAAAGTGTCCCTGTAAAAAAAGAAATTCACAACATAGTGTATCCAATATGAGAATGAAGTAAAGATTAAAGTAATGCTTACCAATATGTCAACGCGTTTCTGCCCTCAAAAAAGGGCCTTTCTCAAGACTCAGTGGATACACTATGTTGTGAATTTCTTTTTTTACAGGGACACTTTTTAGGATACCATAGGAGCAGCTGACAGTACAGTTGTACTTAGGCTAATTCTGTTTTATTAGTATACACTCTTATTCTGGTGTACCACTCACACTGATCACCTGTTATTACCTCTGTTTTTATTGTAATTATCAGCTTTGGCCCTTTGAGCCGCTTCTGTAAGATATTCCTGTATTTGTAATTTTATTTATATGTGCTTTTTACATTTTTTATATATAGTCTTTTATTACTGATGCTTTTTAACATGGTTCATTAAATAATCTTCTTTTATCTCTCTGTGAGTATATTTATCCCTTGGCCTCTTGTTGGCGCTGTATTCACTTCTTACTACTTGTGCATATTTTTTGGAGGTTGGTTAGGATCTCTGTTTGGATACAGCTTGGGGATTACCTTAGCGCTTGTACACACACCCTTTTTCACTATGGATCATGTGACCAGCTTTGCTGGGCTCTTTGCCATTTCCTGTTGGGGAAGAGAATATCCCACAAGTAAGGATGACGCTGTGGACCGGACACACCGTTGTAGAAAGTACGTTATCAGGTAAGCATAAATTCTGTTTTTATTGAGGGGTTTTATTGTTGGTTTTTAAGCCTGTTTTCAAGAAAGTTGTTTTTTTTAAAAAAAAAAGGCCCCTTTTATGGAGGTTCTGATTCTTTGATGTCAGAGTATTTTTTGGCGCTTTTCTTCACTTCCTGTAGAGTGAGGTGCGCATATTTCAGATGGCTCTGCTATTTAGAAGGCTTCTTGCTGTTTTTGCTTCTCTGGAATTGGGATTGTAAACGTGACCGTTTTTTTCCTCAGTTTGCTGTGGGTTGCAGGACAGGTAGGGCACCTCAGTAATTATGCTGAGGTGTAGAGTGTTGCTTGGGGGTTTTCTTGATTTGGTAAAATTTAAAGGGAACATTTATTTAAGAACATTTTTTTGTTCTATGTATTATCCTTTGTTAAAAGATTAAAAAAAAATAGATTTTTTTTAAATTCTTTTTTTGTATAATGGATCAAGAGGCTTTGCAGGATGTTACCTGTAGCTTATGTTTTAATGCCCAGGTGGAACCCCCAGTACCTTTTTGTTCTTCATGTATTGAAAGAACGTTAGCTTATAGAAATAGACTTTTCTCTTGTAAAGGTGTATCCAGTCCACGGGTTCATCCATTACTTGTGGGATATTCTCCTTCCCAACAGGAAGTTGCAAGAGGACACCCACAGCAGAGCTGTCTATATAGCTCCTCCCCTAACTGCCACCCCCAGTCATTCTCTTGCAACTCTCGACAAGAAAGGAAGTATTTTTTACCTTCAATCAACAGTTTGTTATTTTTAAACGGTACCGGCGTTGTACTGTTTTACTCTCAGGCAGAAATTGGAAGAAGAATCTGCCTGGAGGTTCATGATCTTAGCGGTTTGTAACTAAGGTCCATTGCTGTTCTCACACATAACTGAAGAGTATGAAAAGAAAACTTCAGTTGGGGGGACGGTTTGCAGATCACCTGCTTTGAGGTATGTTCAGTATATTTTTTTCTAGAGAGATGATAAGGTCTAGAAAATGCTGACAGTGCCTGGTATATTTGAGGTAAGCCTGATACAGTGATTTAACGACTGGGATCATGCTTACAAGATAAGGGTAATATTCATGTTAACTCTCATATTACCTAGTGTAAAAACGTTTGCATAACTTACAGAAAAAAAGTTTTTTCTCTGAGGGTGATAAATCTTTATTTGGGGCCTAGTTTTCCACATGGCTTGTTAGATTACTCCTATGAGTACTTTTTTAAGGCCCTCTGACATGAGTGCATGGTGGGAGGGGCCTTTTTTTGCGCACTTTATGCGCAGTTGATATTCAGACTGAGACATCCAGCTTCCCTAAAGAAGTCCTCTGGCATCTAGGACCACTATAGAGGTTTTTTTTCCTGCAAAAATCGTGTTTAAGGGCAGGTAGGAGCCACAGCAGAGCTGTGGCAGTGTGTTTGACTGTTTTTTAATGGTTTTACCGTTTTTCTAATCCGGTTTGGGGCCTAAGGGGTTAATCATCCATTTGCAAGTGGGTGCAATGCTATTTTAGTCTCTTATACACACTAAAAATTTCGTAGAGTTTACTACTTTTTAACACTGTTTTGCAGTTTATGTGGTAGTTTTTTTCTCTTAAAGGCACAGTACCGTTTTTTGCATAAATAAAAAGAGAGAAGCGCTCAACCTGGGAACGAACAATAGCATAATAGCTTGTTCTATGGCTAGTTACCACCCTAGAAGCAGCCTCTTTTTGCTCAATATGTGCCTTTCACAGAGAAGAACTTTCCTGTAGCATATCAGTCTGATCCTGACTTCACAGTACAGTCCAGCCCCGAAATACCAGGCAATCCCTCTCTGAACAAGAGAAACCGCAAAACCCCAGACGTACGTTTCGGCCTATTGTGGGCCTCGTCAGTGAGGTGCAGCCATATCCCTCTAGGCACACTGAGCAACGGGTCCACGTCTGGATTCCCGCATCACACTTAGGGAGACTTCCCTAAGTGTCATAATTTGCATAAATAAAAAGAGAGAAGCGCTCAACCTGGGAACGAACAATAGCATAATAGCTTGTTCTATGGCTAGTTACCAACCTAGAAGCAGCCTCTTTTTGCTCAATATGTGCCTTTCACAGAGAAGAACTTTCCTGTAGCATATCAGTCTGATCCTGACTTCACAGTACAGTCCAGCCCCGAAATACCAGGCAATCCCTCTCTGAACAAGAGAAACAGCAAAACCCCAGACGTACGTTTCGGCCTATTGTGGGCCTCGTCAGTGAGGTGCAGCCATATCCCTCTAGGCACACTGAGCAACGGGTCCACGTCTGGATTCCTGCATCACACTTAGGGAGACTTCCCTAAGTGTCATAATTTGCATAAATAAAAAGAGAGAAGCGCTCAACATGGGAACGAACAATAGCATAATAGCTTGTTCTATGGCTAGTTACCACCCTAGAAGCAGCCTCTTTTTGCTCAATATGTGCCTTTCACAGAGAAGAACTTTCCTGTAGCATATCAGTCTGATCCTGACTTCACAGTACAGTCCAGCCCCGAAATACCAGGCAATCCCTCTCTGAACAAGAGAAACAGCAAAACCCCAGACGTATGTTTCGGCCTATTGTGGGCCTCGTCAGTGAGGTGCAGCCATATCCCTCTAGGCACACTGAGCAACGGGTCCACGTCTGGATTCCCGCATCACACTTAGGGAGACTTCCCTAAGTGTCATAATTTGCATAAATAAAAAGAGAGAAGCGCTCAACCTGGGAACGAACAATAGCATAATAGCTTGTTCTATGGCTAGTTACCAACCTAGAAGCAGCCTCTTTTTGCTCAATATGTGCCTTTCACAGAGAAGAACTTTCCTGTAGCATATCAGTCTGATCCTGACTTCACAGTACAGTCCAGCCCCGAAATACCAGGCAATCCCTCTCTGAACAAGAGAAACCGCAAAACCCCAGACGTACGTTTCGGCCTATTGTGGGCCTCGTCAGTGAGGTGCAGCCATATCCCTCTAGGCACACTGAGCAACGGGTCCACGTCTGGATTCCCGCATCACGCTTAGGGAGACTTCCCTAAGTGTCATAATTTGCATAAATAAAAAGGCACATATTGAGCAAAAAGAGGCGGCTTCTAGGGTGGTAACTAGCCATAGAACAAGCTATTATGCTATTGTTCATTCCCAGGTTGAGCACTTCTCTCTTTTTATTTATGCAAATTATGACATTTGGGGAAGTCTCCCTAAGTGTGATGCGGGAATCCAGACGTGGACCCGTTGCTCAGTGTGCCTAGAGCGATATGGCTGCACCTCACTGACGAGGCTCACAATAGGCCGAAACGTACGTCTGGGTAGTGATGTGAAGTTCGGTTCATCCTGATGAATTGGTTCATTTCGGACGGTTCGATTAACTGAACCGGTTCATGAACCGATTCATCAGTTCACCTACTGGTCACATGATGTGTGTGAGAGGCAGGCAGATTCCGAATCATTAGATGAGTCCTGAGTCACTGACTGCGTGTTGGTCTGACTCCTGGACTCCCTCAGTGTGATTCACAGTCCCACTCCTCCTGACCACGCAGTGTTACTTAGATAAGTCTTTTGTTAGATATACAATTCTTAGGCAAATACTACATACACACAACAAGCAGCATATATTCTATGTACTGTATCTGTATTTGTCTAAAATTTGCATACCTAACAAAAAACATATCCATGATCATACACATAATTAATTACAATAAATTAAAAACCCATATTAAATTTATAATAGATCTTTGAAGACAAAAAGTGGCATTCATAAATGCATACTGATGTAAAATATTTTATTGGAAAATATATATTGTTTAATTTATAATTCTAGTTTTCTTAACTAGACATCTATGGGAACTGCTGCTGTCTATTGAGAACTGCTTTTACTTTATATTTGAATCAGTGAACTGTTACCTGAATGATCCATTGCAATGGAGTTAACTAACTCCTTTGCAATGGATCGTTCAGTTAACAGTTCACTGATTCATTTGCAAACAGTTCACTTCTTGAGTCAGTAGCAGCACTGGTAATATGATCCTAGAGTGAGGATGTCTGATTCTGCTGTGTGATTCATTGCAAAGGAGGAGTTAGCAGAAGCAGAACTCACTCTAGGATCGTATTACCAGTGCTGCTGCAGACTCAGGAAGTGAACTGTTTCAAACGAATCAGTTCAGTATGGTGAACTGATTCATACAGTTCACTGAAAAGAACCAGTTCAAAGGAACGATTCGTTCATGAACTGGACATCACTACGTCTGGGGTTTTGCTGTTTCTCTAGTTCAGAGAGGGATTGCCAGGTATTTCGGGGCTGGACTGCACTGTTAAGTCAGGATCAGACTGATATGCTACAGGAAAGTTCTTCTCTGTGAAAGGCACATATTGAGCAAAAAGAGGCTGCTTCTAGGGTGGTAACTAGCCATAGAACAAGCTATTATGCTATTGTTCGTTCCCAGGTTGAGCGCTTCTCTCTTTTTATTTATACAGTACTGTTTTTGTTTAATTGCTTTTTTCACATTTATTAAAGTGTTTTCCAAGCTTGCTGGTCTCATTACTAGTCTGTTAAACATGTCTGACATAGAGGAAACTCCTTGTTCATTATGTTTAGAAGCCATTGTGGAACCCCCTCTTAGAATGTGTACCAAATGCACTGACCTTTCTATAAGTTATAAAGACCATATTATGGGTTTTAAAGATTTATCACCAGAGGTTTCTCAGACTGACAAAAGTGACGCCAAGTACATCTGGTGCATCCAATGCGTTTACCTTACAAGACATGGCGGCAGTTATGAATCATACCCTCACAGAGGTATTGTCCAAACTGCCAGGGTTACAAGGAAAGCGAGAAAGCTCTGGGGCTAGAACAAATAGAGAGCTTTCTGACGCTTTACAGGGAGTGCAGAATTATTAGGCAAGTTGTATTTTTGAGGATTAATTTTATTATTGAACAACAACCATGTTCTCAATGAACCCAAAAAACTCATTAATATCAAAGCTGAATATTTTTGAAAGTAGTTTTTAGTTTGTTTTTAGTTTTAGCTGTTTTAGGGGGATATCTGTGTGTGCAGGTGACTATTACTGTGCATAATTATTAGGCAACTTAACAAAAAACAAATATATACCCATTTCAATTATTTATTTTTACCAGTGAAACCAATATAACATCTCAACATTCACAAATATACATTTCTGACATTCAAAAACAAAACAAAAACAAATCAGTGACCAATATAGCCACCTTTCTTTGCAAGGACACTCAAAATCCTGCCATCCATGGATTCTGTCAGTGTTTTGATCTGTTCACCATCAACATTGTGTGCAGCAGCAACCACAGCCTCCCAGACACTGTTCAGAGAGGTATACTGTTTTCCCTCCTTGTAAATCTCACATTTGATGATGGACCACAGGTTCTCAATGGGGTTCAGATCAGGTGAACAAGGAGGCCATGTCATTAGATTTTCTTCTTTTATACCCTTTCTTGCCAGCCACGCTGTGGAGTACTTGGACGCGTGTGATGGAGCATTGTCCTGCATGAAAATCATGTTTTTCTTGAAGGATGCAGACTTCTTCCTGTACCACTGCTTGAAGAAGGTGTCTTCCAGAAACTGGCAGTAGGACTGGGAGTTGAGCTTGACTCCATCCTCAACCCGAAAAGGCCCCACAAGCTCATCTTTGATGATAGCAGCCCAAACCAGTACTCCACCTCCACCTTGCTGGCGTCTGAGTCGGACTGGAGCTCTCTGCCCTTTACCAATCCAGCCACGGGCCCATCCATCTGGCCCATCAAGACTCACTCTCATTTCATCAGTCCATAAAACCTTAGAAAAATCAGTCTTGAGATATTTCTTGGCCCAGTCTTGACGTTTCAGCTTGTGTGTCTTGTTCAGTGGTGGTCGTCTTTCAGCCTTTCTTACCTTGGCCATGTCTCTGAGTATTGCACACCTTGTGCTTTTGGGCAATCCAGTGATGTTTCAGCTCTGCAATATGGCCAAACTGGTGGCAAGTGGCATCTTGGCAGCTGCACGCTTGACTTTTCTCAGTTCATGGGCAGTTATTTTGCGCCTTGGTTTTTCCACACGCTTCTTGCGACCCTGTTGACTATTTTGAATGAAACGTTTGATTGTTCGATGATCACGCTTCAGAAGCTTTGCAATTTTAAGAGTGCTGCATCCCTCTGCAAGATATCTCACTATTTTTGACTTTTCTGAGCCTGTCAAGTCCTTCTTTTGACCCATTTTGCCAAAGGAAAGGAAGTTGCCTAATAATTATGCACACCTGATATAGGGTGTTGATGTCAGTAGACCACACCCCTTCTCATTACAGAGATGCACATCACCTAATATGCTTAATTGGTAGTAGGCTTTCGAGCCTATACAGCTTGGAGTAAGACAACATGCATAAAGAGGATGATGTGGTCAAAATACTCATTTGCCTAATAATTCTGCACTCCCTGTAGTAGCTATGTCTGATTTACCCTCACAATGTACAGAAGCCGAAGCAGGAGAGCTTCTATCTATGTGTGACATTTCTGATTCAGGGAAGGCGTTACTTCAGTCTGACTCTGAAATTACAGCATTTAAATTTAAGCTTGAACACCTCCGCTTGTTGCTCAGGGAGGTTTTAGCGACTGGATGACTGTGACACCATTGTAGTCCCAGAGAAATTGTGTAAAATGGACAAATACTTTGCAGTGCCTGTTTACACTGATGTTTTTCCAATCCCTAAGAGGTTTTCAGAAATTATTACGAAGGAATGGGATAGACCAGGTGTACCGTTCTCTCCCCCTCCTGCTTTTAAAAAGATGTTTCCCATAGATGCCGCTACACGGGACTCGTGGCAGACGGTCCCTAAGGTGGAGGGAGCAGTCTCTACCCTACCTAAGCGTACAACTATCCCCGTCGAGGACAGTTGTGCTTTCCTAGATCCAATGGATAAAAAATTAGAGGGTTTCCTTAAGAAAATCTTTATACAACAAGGTTTTATTCTCCAGCTTCTTGCATGCATTGCCCCAGTCACTGCTGCAGCAGCTTTCTGGTTCGAGTCTCTTGAAGAGGCTCTACAGGTGGAGACCCCGTTGGATGATATCCTAGACAGGCTTAAAGCTCTTAAGTTAGCCAATTTATTTATTTATGACGCCGTTTTTCATTTAACAAAGCTAACGGCTAAGAATTCAGGTTTTGCCATTCAGGCGCATAGGGCGCTATGGCTTAAATCCTGGTCAGCTGACGTTACTTCAAAGTCTAAGCTTCTCAACATCCCCTTCAAAGGGCAGACCCTATTCGGGCCTGGACTGAAGGAGATCATTTCTGATATTACTGGAGGAAAAGGCCACGCCCTTCCCCAGGATAGGTCCAACAAATTAAGGACCAAACAGACTAATTTTCGTTCCTTTCGGAACTTCAGGAGTGGTGCAGCTTCAACTTCCTCTACTGCAAAACAAGAAGGAAATTTTGCCCAGTCCAAGCCAGTCTGGAGACCTAACCAGGCTTGGAACAAGGGAAAGCAGGCCAAAAAACCTGCTGTTGCCTCTAAGACAGCATGAAGGAGTAGCCCCCGATCCGGGACCGGATCTACTTGGGGGCAGACTTTTTCTCTTCGCCCAGGCTTGGGCAAGAGACGTCCAGGATCCCTGGGCTCTGGAGATTGTTTCCCAGGGATATCTTCTGGATTTCAAAGCCTCATCTCCAAAGGGGAGATTTCATCTCTCACAATTATCTGCAAACCAGATAAAGAGCGAGGCATTCTTACGTTGCGTTCAAGACCTTCTGGTTATGGGAGTGATCCACCCAGTTCCAAGGGAGTAACAGGGGCAAGGATTCTATTCAAATCTGTTTATAGTTCCCAAAAAAGAGGGAACTTTAAGACCAATCTTGGATCTCAAGATCCTAAACAAATTTCTCAGGGTCCCATACTTCAAGATGGAGACTATTCGAACCATCCTACCTATGATCCAGGGGGGTCAATATATGACTACCGTGGACTTAAAGGATGCTTATCTCCACATTCCGATACACAGAGATCATCATCGGTTTCTCAGGTTTGCCTTCCTAGACAGGCATTACCAGTTTGTGGCTCTTCCCTTCGGGTTAGCCACGGCACCAAGAATCTTTATGAAGGTTCTAGGGTCCCTACTGGCGGTTCTAAGGTCACAAGGCATAGCAGTGGCTCCTTACCTAGACGACATTGTGATACAGGCGTCAAATTTTCAAATCGCCAAGTCCCATACGGACATTGTTCGGGCATTCCTGAGGTCTCATGGGTGAAAGGTGAACGAAGAAAAGAGTTCAGTTTCCCCTCTCACAAGAGTTTCCTTCCTAGGAACTCTGTCAGAAAAATCTTCATTTCTACTGAATCTATCAGAGGTCTGGTTGTCAAAGCTTCTAACTTCCTGCCGTGCTCTTTATTCCACTTCTCAGCCGTCAGTGGCTCAGTGTATGGAAGTAATTGGCTTAATGGTAGCGGCAATGGACATAGTTCCGTTTGCCTGCCTACATCTCAGATCACTACAACTTTGCATGCTCAATCAGTGGAATGGGGATTACACAGATTTGTCCCCTCTGCTAAATCTGGATCAAGAGACCAGGGATTCTCTTCTCTGGTGGCTATCTCGGGTCCATCTGTCCAGGGGAATGAGCTTCCGCAGGCCAGAATGGACTATAGTGACAACAGATGCCAGCCTTCTGGGCTGGGGCGCAGTCTGGAACTCCCTGAAGACTCAGGAGGAAGCCCTCCTTCCGATAAACATTCTGGAACTAAGAGCGATATTCAATGCTCTTCAGGCTTGGCCTCAGCTAGCTGCGGTCAGGTTCATCAGATTTCAGTCGGACAACATCACGACTGTAGCCTATATCAACCATCAGGGGGGTACAAGGAGCCCCCTGGCGATGTTGGAGGTTTCAAAGATAATTCTATGGGCAGAGGTTCACTCTTGCCATCTCTCAGCTATCCATATCCCATGAGTAGAGAACTGGGAGGCGGATTTCCTAAGTCGGCAAACTTTTCATCCGGGGGAGTGGGAGCTCCATCCGGAGGTATTTGCCCAGCTGATTCAACTATGGGGCAAACCAGAACTGGATCTCATGGCGTCTCGTCATAACGCCAAGCTTCCTCGTTACGGGGCCAGGTCCAGGGATCCCAAGGCAGCGCTGATAAATGCTCTAGCAGCGCCCTGGTCCTTCAGCCTGGCTAATGTGTTTCCACCGTTTCCTCTGCTCCCTCGTCTGATTGCCAAGATCAAGCAGGAGAGTTCTTCGGTGATTTTGATAGCTCCTGCGTGGCCACGCAGGACTTGGTATGTAGATCTGGTGGACATGTCATCCTTTCCACCATGGACTCTGCCGCTGAGGCAGGACCTTCTACTTCAAGGTCCTTTCAAACATCCAAATCTAATTTCTCTGCGTCTGACTGCTTGGAGATTGAACGCTTGATTCTATCAAAGCGTGGTTTTTCCGAGTCGGTCATTGATACCTTAATTCAGGCTCGAAAGCCTGTCACCAGGAAAATCTATCATAAGATATGGTGTAAATATCTTCATTGGTGTGAATCCAAGGGTTACTCATGGAGTAAAGTCAGGATTCCTAGAATCTTATCCTTTCTCCACGAGGGATTGGAGAAAGGATTGTCTGCTAGTTCCTTAAAGGGACAGATTTCTGCTCTGTCTCTGGCGTTTTGTTAGGCTTTAGTTAGAATTAAGCCTGTGTTTAAACCTGTTGCTTCGCCATGGAGTTTAAATTTAGTTCTTAAAGTTCTTCAAGGGGTTCCGTTTGAACCTTTGCATTCCATAGATATTAAACTTTTATCTTGGAAAGTTCTGTTTCTAGTAGCTATCTCCTCGGCTCGAAGAGTTCCGGAGTTATCTGCTTTACAGTGTGATTCCCCTTATCTGATTTTCCATGCAGATAAGGTAGTTTTGCGTACCAAACCTGGGTTTCTTCCTAAGGTAGTATCTAATAAGAACATCAATCAGGAGATTGTTGTTCCTTCATTATGTCCTAATCCTTCCTCAAAGAAGGAACGTCTTTTACACAATCTTGATGTGGTTCGTGCTTTAAAGTTTTATTTCTTTCATGTAATTAGCAAGAGTCCATGAGCTAGTGACGTATGGGATATACATTCCTACCAGGAGGGGCAAAGTTTCCCAAACCTCAAAATGCCTATAAATACACCCCTCACCACACCCACAAATCAGTTTTACAAACTTTGCCTCCTATGGAGGTGGTGAAGTAAGTTTGTGCTAGATTCTACGTTGATATGCGCTCCGCAGCAGGTTGGAGCCCGGTTTTCCTCTCAGCGTGCAGTGAATGTCAGAGGGATGTGAAGAGAGTATTGCCTATTTGAATTCAATGATCTCCTTCTACAGGGTCTATTTCATAGGTTCTCTGTTATCGGTCGTAGAGATTCATCTCTTACCTCCCTTTTCAGATCGACGATATACTCTTATATATACCATTACCTCTACTGATTCTCGTTTCAGTACTGGTTTTGGCTTTCTACTATATGTAGATGAGTGTCCTGGGGTAAGTAAGTCTTATTTTCCGTGACACTCTAAGCTATGGTTGGGCACTTTTTATATAAAGTTCTAAATATATGTGTTCAAACATTTATTTGCCTTGATTCAGGATGTTCAACATTCCTTATTTCAGACAGTCAGTTTCATATTTGGGATAATGCATATGCTTCATTTTATTGCGTCATTCTTGGCGCTGACTTTTTTGGCGCAAAAATTTTTTCTTGGTTTCCGGCGTCATACGTGTCGCCGGAAGTTGCATCATTTTTTACGTATTTTTGCGTCAAAGGTGTCGGCGTTCCGGATGTGGCGTCATTTTTGGCGCCAAATAATGTGGGCGTCTTTTTTGGCGCTAAAAAATTTGGGTGTCACTATTGTCTACACATTATTTAAGTCTCTTTGTTTATTGCTTCTGGTTGCTAGAAGCTTGTTCACTGGCATTTTTTCCCATTCCTGAAACTGTCATTTAAGGAATTTGATCAATTTTGCTTTATATGTTGTTTTTTCTATTACATATTGCAAGATGTCCCAGATTGACCCAGAGTCAGAAGATACTTCTGCAAAACCGCTGCCTAGTGCTGGATCTACCAAAGTTAAGTGTATTTGCTGTAAACTTGTGGTATCTGTTCCTCCAGCTGTTGTTTGTAATGAATGTCATGACAAACTTGTTAATGCAGATAATATTTCCTTTAGTAATGTTACATTACCTGTTGTTGTTCCATCAACATCTAATACTCAGTGTTCCTGTTAACATAAGAGATTTTGTTTCTAAATCCATTAAGAAGGCTATGTCTGTTATTCCTCCTTCTAGTAAACGTAAAAGGTCTTTTAAAACTTCTCATTTTTCAGATGAATTTTTAAATGAACATCATCATTCTGATAATGATTCCTCTGGTTCAGAGGATTCTGTTTCAGAGGTTGATGCTGATAAATCTTCATATTTATTCAAAATGGAATTTATTCGTTCTTTACTTAAAGAAGTCTTAATTGCATTAGAAATAGAGGAATCTGGTCCTCTTGATACTAAATCTAAACGTTTAAATAAGGTTTTTAAATCTCCTGTAGTTATTCCAGAAGTTTTTCCTGTCCCTGATGCTATTTCTGAAGTAATCTCCAGGAAATGGAATAATTTGGGTTATTCATTTACTCCTTCTAAACGTTTTAAGCAATTATATCCTGTGCCATCTGACAGATTAGAGTTTTGGGACAAAATCCCTAAGGTTGATGGGGCTATCCCTACTCTTGCTAAACGTACTACTATTCCTACGGCAGATAGTACTTCCTTTAAGGATCCTTTAGATAGGAAAATTGAATCCTTTCTAAGAAAAGCTTACTTACGTTCAGGTAATCTTCTTAGACCTGCTATATCTTCAGCGGATGTTGCTGCAGCTTCAACTTTTTGGTTGGAAGCTTTAGCACAACAAGTAACAGATCATAATTCTCATAGCATTGTTAATCTTCTTCAACATGCTAATAACTTTATTTGTGATGCCATCTTTGATATCATTAGGGTTGATGTCAGGTATATGTCTCTAGCCATTTTAGCTAGAAGAGCTTTATGGCTTAAAACTTTGAATGCTGATATGTCTTCTAAGTCAACTTTGCTTTCAATTTCTTTCCAGGGTAATAAATTATTTGGTTCACAGTTGGATTCTATTATCTCAACTGTTACTGGAGGGAAAGGAACTTTCTTTCATGTAATTAGCAAGAGTCCATGAGCTAGTGACGTATGGGATATACATTCCTACCAGGAGGGGCAAAGTTTCCCAAACCTCAAAATGCCTATAAATACACCCCTCACCACACCCACAATTCAGTTTTACAAACTTTGCCTCCTATGGAGGTGGTGAAGTAAGTTTGTGCTAGATTCTACGTTGATATGCGCTCCGCAGCAAGTTGGAGCCCGGTTTTCCTCTCAGCGTGCAGTGAATGTCAGAGGGATGTGAGGAGAGTATTGCATATTTGAATGCAGTGATCTCCTTCTACGGGGTCTATTTCATAGGTTCTCTGTTATCGGTCGTAGAGATTCATCTCTTACCTCCCTTTTCAGATCGACGATATACTCTTATTTATATACCATTACCTCTGCTGATTTTCGTTTCAGTACTGGTTTGGCTTTCTACAAACATGTAGATGAGTGTCCTGGGGTAAGTAAATCTTATTTCTCTTGTTAAGTGTATCCAGTCCACGGATCATCTATTACTTATGGGATATTAACTCCTCCCCAACAGGAAGTGCAAGAGGATTCACCCAGCAGAGCTGCTATATAGCTCCTCCCCTAACTGCCATTACCAGTCATTCTCTTGCACCCAACGAATAGATAGGATGTGTGAGAGGACTGTGGTGATTATACTTAGTTTCATACCTTCAATCAAAAGTTTGTTATTTTATAATAGCACCGGAGTGTGTTATTCCTTCTCTGGTAGAATTTGAAGAAGAATCTACCTGAGTTTTTCTATGATTTTAGCCGGAGTAGTTAAGATCATATTGCTGTTTCTCGGCCATCTGAGGAGAGGTAAACTTCAGATCAGGGGACAGCGGGCAGATTAATCTGCAAAGAGGTATGTAGCAGCTTATTATTTTCTGACAATGGAATTGATGAGAAAATTCTGCCATACCGATATAATGTAAACTCAGCCTTAAATGCAGTAGCAGCAACTGGTATCAGGCTGTCATGTATGTATATTTTACACTTCAGTATTCTGGGGAATGGCACTTCACTGGAATTATACTGTATGCATAAAACTTTAGCCTAATTTGCAGGGACTAGCAACAGGCTTTTTAATAACACTCAATTTATTAATGTTAAACGTTTTTTGCTGGCATGTAAAATCGTTTAATTTTCTGAGGTACTGGGTGAAAAAATGTTTTGGGCACTATTTTTTTCCACTTGGCAGTCGTTTTTATTTAATTTATGACAGTTTACTGATCTCTCTCACTGTTATGTGTGAGGGGGAGGGGCCTTTTTTGGCGCTTTTGCTACGCATCAAAAAATTCAGTCAGAAGTTTATTGTCTTCCCTGCATGATCCGGTTCATCTCTACAGAACTCAGGGGTCTTCAAAACTTGTTTTGAGGGAGGTAATCACGCACAGCAGAGCTGTGAGATTGTAGTTGACTGTGATAAAAAAACGTTTATTTCTGTATTTTTTTTCTGCTATCAGGGTTAGTTATCCTTTGCTAATGGGAGCAATCCTTTGCTAAAATTGTGTTTTTTACAAAGATTTGATTCTATAACTTTTCAGTTTATTAATTTTCAACTGTCATAACTTTTTCTGTGCTTCTTATAGGCACAGTACGTTTTCATATTATAGTAAATTACTTGAAAAGTATTTCCAAGTTGCTAGTTTATTTGCTAGTGTGTTAAACATGTCTGATTCAGAGGAAGATATCTGTGCTATATGTGCTAAAGCCAAAGTGGAGCCCAATAGAAATTTATGTACTAACTGTATTGATGCTACTTTAAATAAAAGTCAATCTGTACAAATTGAACATATTTCACCAAACAACGAGGGGAGAGTTATGCCGACTAACTCGCCTCACGTGTCAGTACCTGCATCTCCTGCTCGGGAGGTGCGTGATATTGTAGCGCCGAGTACATCTGGGCGGCCATTACAAATCACATTACAGGATATGGCTACTGTTATGACTGAAGTTTTGGCTAAATTACCAGAACTAAGAGGTAAGCGTGATCACTCTGGGGTGAGAACAGAGTGCGCTGATAATATTAGGGCCATGTCAGACACTGCGTCACAATTTGCAGAACATGAGGACGGAGAGCTTCATTCTGCGGGTGACGGTTCTGATCCAAACAAACTGGATTCAGATATTTCAAATTTTAAATTTAAGCTGGAAAACCTCTGTGTATTACTAGGGGAGGTGTTAGCGGCTCTGAATGATTGTAACACAGTTGCAATACCAGAGAAAATGTGTAGGTTGGATAAATATTTTGCGGTACCGGCGAGTACTGATGTTTTTCCTATACCTAAGAGACTTACTGAAATTGTTACTAGGGAGTGGGATAGACCCGGTGTGCCGTTCTCACCCCCTCCGATATTTAGAAAGATGTTTCCAATAGACGCCACCACACGGGACTTATGGCAAACGGTCCCTAAGGTGGAGGGAGCAGTTTCTACTTTAGCTAAGCGTACCACTATCCCGGTGGAGGATAGCTGTGCCTTTTCAGATCCAATGGATAAAAAGTTAGAGGGTTACCTTAAGAAAATGTTTGTTCAACAAGGTTTTATATTGCAACCTCTTGCATGCATTGCGCCTGTCACGGCTGCAGCAGCATTTTGGTTTGAGTCTCTGGAAGAGACACTTGAATCAGCTCCATTAGATGAGATTACACACAAGCTTAAAGCCCTTAAGTTAGCTAACTCATTTATTTCAGATGCCGTAGTACATTTAACTAAACTTACGGCTAAGAATTCCGGATTCGCCATTCAGGCACGCAGAGCACTGTGGCTAAAATCCTGGTCAGCTGACGTTACTTCTAAATCTAAATTGCTTAATATACCTTTCAAAGGGCAGACCTTATTCGGGCCCGGGTTGAAAGAAATTATCGCTGACATTACAGGAGGTAAAGGCCATGCCCTGCCTCAAGACAGAGCCAAACCTAAGGCTAGACAGTCTAATTTTCGTTCCTTTCGTAATTTCAAAGCAGGAGCAGCATCAACTTCCTCTGCACCAAAACAGGAAGGAGCTGTTGCTCGCTACAGACAAGGCTGGAGACCTAACCAGTCCTGGAACAAGGGCAAGCAGTCCAGGAAACCTGCTGCTGCCCCTAAGACAGCATGAATCGAGGGCCCCCGATCCGGGAACGGATCTAGTGGGGGGCAGACTTTCTCTCTTCGCCCAGGCTTGGGCAAGAGATGTCCAGGATCCCTGGGCGTTAGAGATCATATCTCAGGGATACCTTCTAGACTTCAAATTCTCTCCCCCAAGAGGGAGATTTCATCTGTCAAGGTTGTCAACAAACCAAATAAAGAAAGAGGCGTTTCTACGCTGCGTACAAGATCTTTTATTAATGGGAGTGATCCATCCGGTTCCGCGGTCGGAACAAGGACAAGGGTTTTACTCAAATCTGTTTGTGGTTCCCAAAAAAGAGGGAACTTTCAGGCCAATCTTGGATTTAAAGATCCTAAACAAATTCCTAAGAGTTCCATCGTTCAAAATGGAAACTATTCGGACAATTTTACCCATGATCCAAAAGGGTCAGTACATGACCACAGTGGATTTAAAGGATGCTTACCTTCACATACCGATTCACAAAGATCATTACCGGTATCTAAGGTTTGCCTTTCTAGACAGGCATTACCAGTTTGTAGCTCTTCCATTCGGATTGGTTACGGCTCCGAGAATCTTCACAAAGGTTCTGGGTGCTCTTCTGGCGGTACTAAGACCGCGAGGAATTGCGGTAGCTCCGTACCTAGACGACATTCTGATACAAGCTTCAAGCTTTCAAACTGCCAAGTCTCATACAGAGTTAGTACTGGCATTTCTAAGGTCGCATGGATGGAAGGTGAACGAAAAGAAGAGTTCTCTCTTTCCACTCACAAGAGTTCCCTTCTTGGGGACTCTTATAGATTCTGTAGAAATGAAGATTTACCTGACAGAAGACAGGTTAACAAAGCTTCAAAATGCATGCCGTGTCCTTCATTCCATTCAACACCCGTCAGTAGCTCAATGCATGGAGGTGATCGGCTTAATGGTAGCAGCAATGGACATAGTACCCTTTGCACGCCTACATCTCAGACCGCTGCAATTGTGCATGCTAAGTCAGTGGAATGGGGATTACTCAGACTTGTCCCCTACTCTGAATCTGGATCAAGAGACCAGAAATTCTCTTCTATGATGGCTTTCTCGGCCACATCTGTCCAGGGGGATGCCATTCAGCAGGCCGGACTGGACAATTGTAACAACAGACGCCAGCCTACTAGGTTGGGGCGCTGTCTGGAATTCTCTGAAGGCTCAGGGACAATGGAATCAGGAGGAGAGTCTCCTACCAATAAACATTCTGGAATTGAGAGCAGTTTTCAATGCCCTTCTGGCTTGGCCCCAGTTAACAACTCGGGGGTTCATCAGGTTTCAGTCGGACAACATCACGACTGTAGCTTACATCAACCATCAGGGAGGGACAAGAAGCTCCCTAGCAATGATGGAAGTATCAAAGATAATTCGCTGGGCAGTGTCTCACTCTTGCCACCTGTCAGCAATCCACATCCCGGGAGTGGAGAACTGGGAGGCGGATTTCTTAAGTCGTCAGACTTTTCATCCGGGGGAGTGGGAACTTCATCCGGAGGTCTTTGCCCAAATACTTCGACGTTGGGGCAAACCAGAGATAGATCTCATGGCGTCTCGACAGAACGGCAAGCTTCCTCGTTACAGGTCCAGATCCAGGGATCCGGGAGCGGTTCTGATAGATGCTTTGACAGCACCTTGGACCTTCGGGATGGCTTATGTGTTTCCACCCTTCCCGATGCTTCCTCGATTGATTGCCAGAATCAAACAGGAGAGAGCATCAGTGATTCTAATAGCGCCTGCATGGCCACGCAGGACTTGGTATGCAGATCTAGTGGACATGTCATCCTGTCCACCTTGGTCGCTACCTCTGAAACAGGACCTTCTGATCCAGGGTCCCTTCAAACATCAAAATCTAATTTCTCTGAAGCTGACTGCTTGGAAATTGAACGCTTGATTTTATCAAAACGTGGTTTTTCTGAGTCAGTTATTGATACCTTAATACAGGCTAGGAAGCCTGTTACCAGAAAGATTTACCATAAGATATGGCGCAAATACTTATATTGGTGCGAATCCAAGAGTTACTCATGGAGTAAGGTTAGGATTCCGAGGATATTGTCTTTTCTACAAGAAGGTTTAGAAAAGGGTTTATCCGCTAGTTCCTTAAAGGGACAGATTTCAGCTCTGTCCATTCTTTTACACAAACGTCTGTCAGAAGTTCCGGACGTTCAAGCTTTTTGTCAGGCTTTAGCTAGGATCAAGCCTGTGTTTAAAACTGTTGCTCCACCATGGAGTTTGAACTTAGTTCTTAATGTTTTACAGGGGGTTCCGTTTGAACCCCTTCATTCCATTGATATCAAGTTGTTATCTTGGAAAGTTCTGTCTTTAATGGCGATTTCCTCGGCTCGAAGAGTCTCTGAGTTATCTGCCTTACATTGTGATTCTCCTTATCTGATTTTTCATTCAGACAAGGTAGTTCTGCGTACTAAACCTGGGTTCCTACCTAAGGTGGTCACTAACAGGAATATCAATCAAGAGATTGTGGTTCCATCTTTGTGTCCTAATCCTTCTTCGAAAAAGGAACGTCTGCTACACAATCTAGATGTAGTCCGTGCCCTGAAATTTTATCTACAGGCAACTAAGGATTTTCAACAAACGTCTTCCCTGTTTGTCGTTTATTCTGGTCAGAGGAGAGGTCAAAAAGCTTCGGCTACCTCTCTCTCCTTTTGGCTTCGTAGCATAATACGGTTAGCCTATGAGACTGCTGGACAGCCTCCTGAAAGAATTACAGCACATTCTACTAGAGCTGTGGCTTCCACTTGGGCCTTTAAGAATGAGGCTTCTGTTGAACAGATTTGCAAGGCTGCAACTTGGTCTTCTCTTCATACTTTTTCCAAAGTTTACAAATTTGACACTTTTGCTTCTTCAGAGGCTGTTTTTTGGGAGAAAGGTTCTTCAGGCAGTGGTTCCTTCCGTATAAAGAGCCTGCCTGTCCCTCCCGTCATCCGTGTACTTTAGCTTTGGTATTGGTATCCCATAAGTAATGGATGATCCGTGGACTGGATACACTTAACAAGAGAAAACATAATTTATGCTTACCTGATAAATTTATTTCTCTTGTAGTGTATCCAGTCCACGGCCCGCCCTGTCACTTTAAGGCAGGTAATTTTTCCATTAAACTACAGTCACCACTGCACCCTATGGTTTTCCTTTCTCTGCATGTTTTCAGTCGAATGACTGGTAATGGCAGTTAGGGGAGGAGCTATATAGCAGCTCTGCTGGGTGAATCCTCTTGCACTTCCTGTTGGGGAGGAGTTAATATCCCATAAGTAATGGATGATCCGTGGACTGGATACACTACAAGAGAAATAAATTTATCAGGTAAGCATAAATTATGTTTTTCTGTGACACTCTAAGCTATGGTTGGGCACTTTATTTATAAAGTTTTAAATATATGTATTCAAACATTTATTTGCCTTGACTCAGGAAGTTCAACATTCCTTATTTTCAGACAGTCAGTTTCATATTTGGGATAATGCATTTGAATCAATTTTTTCTTACCTTAAAATTTGACTCTTTTTTCCCTGTGGGCTGTTAGGCTCGCGGGGGCTGAAAATGCTTCATTTTATTGCGTCATTTTTGGCGCTGACTTTTTTGGCGCAAAAAATCTTTTCTGTTTCCGGCGTCATACGTGTCGCCGGAAGTTGCGTCATTTTTTGACGTCCTTTTGCGCCAAAGATGTCGGCGTTCCGGATGTGGGCGTCGCTTTTGTCTCCACATTATTTCAGTCTCATTTTTTCTTTGCTTCTGGTTACTAGAAGCTTGTTTATTGGCATTTTTTCCCATTCCTGAAACTGTCATTTAAGGAATTTGATCAATTTTGCTTTATATGTTGTTTTTTCTCTTACATATTGCAAGATGTCTCACGTTGCATCTGAGTCAGAAGATACTTCAGGAAAATCGCTGTCTAGTGCTGGAACTACCAAAGCTAAGTGTATCTGCTGTAAACTTTTTATAGCTATTCCTCCGGCTGTTGTTTGTATTAATTGTCATGACAAACTTGTTAAAGCAGATAATATTTCCTTTAGTAATGTACCATTGCCTGTTGCAGTTCCTTCAACATCTAAGGTGCAGAATGTTCCTGATAACATAAGAGATTTTGTTTCTGAATCCATCAAGAAGGCTATGTCTGTTATTTCTCCTTCTAGTAAACATAAAAAAATCTTTTAAAACTTCTCTCTCTACAGATGAATTTTTAAATGAACATCATCATTCTGATTCTGATGACTCTTCTGGTTCAGAGGATTCTGTCTCAGAGATTGATGCTGATAAATCTTCATATTTATTTAAAATGGAATTTATTCGTTCTTTACTTAAAGAAGTACTAATTGCTTTAGAAATAGAGGATTCTGGTCCTCTTGATACTAATTCTAAACGTTTAGATAAGGTATTTAAATCTCCTGTGGTTATTCCAGAAGTTTTTCCTGTTCCTAATGCTATTTCTGAAGTAATTTCCAGAGAATGGGATAAATTGGGTAATTCATTTACTCCTTCTAAACGTTTTAAGCAATTATATCCTGTGCCGTCTGACAGATTAGAATTTTGGGACAAAATCCCTAAAGTCGATGGGGCTATTTCTACCCTTGCTAAACGTACTACTATTCCTACGTCGGATGGTACTTCGTTTAAAGATCCTTTAGATAGGAAAATTGAATCCTTTCTAAGAAAAGCTTATCTGTGTTCAGGTAATCTTCTTAGACCTGCTATATCATTGGCTGATGTTGCTGCAGCTTCAACTTTTTGGTTGGAGACTTTAGCGCAACAAGTAACAGATCATGATTCTCATAATATTATTATTCTTCTTCAGCATGCTAATAATTTTATCTGTGATGCCATCTTTGATATTATCAGAGTTGATGTCAGGTTTATGTCTCTAGCTATTCTAGCTAGAAGAGCTTTATGGCTTAAAACTTGGAATGCTGATATGGCTTCTAAATCAACTCTACTTTCCATTTCTTTCCAGGGTAATAAATTATTTGGTTCTCAGTTGGATTCTATTATCTCAACTGTTACTGGTGGGAAAGGAACTTTTTTACCACAGGATAAAAAATCTAAGGGTAAAAACAGGGCTAATAATCGTTTTCGTTCCTTTCGTTTCAACAAAGAACAAAAGCCTGATCCTTCATCCTCAGGAGCAGTTTCAGTTTGGAAACCATCTCCAGTCTGGAATAAATCCAAGCCTTCTAGAAAGGCAAAGCCTGCTTCTAAGTCCACATGAAGGTGCGGCCCTCATTCCAGCTCAGCTGGTAGGGGGCAGGTTACGTTTTTTCAAAGAAATTTGGATCAATTCTGTTCACAATCTTTGGATTCAGAACATTGTTTCAGAAGGGTACAGAATTGGTTTCAAGATGAGACCTCCTGCAAAGAGATTTTTTCTTTCCCGTGTCCCAGTAAATCCAGTGAAAGCTCAAGCATTTCTGAATTGTGTTTCAGATCTAGAGTTGGCTGGAGTAATTATGCCAGTTCCAGTTCTGGAACAGGGGATGGGGTTTTATTCAAATCTCTTCATTGTACCAAAGAAGGAGAATTCCTTCAGACCAGTTCTGGATCTAAAAATATTGAATCGTTATGTAAGGATACCAACATTCAAAATGGTAACTGTAAGGACTATCTTGCCTTTTGTTCAGCAAGGGAATTATATGTCCACAATAGATTTACAGGATGCATATCTGCATATTCCGATTCATCCAGATCATTATCAGTTCCTGAGATTCTCTTTTCTGGACAAGCATTACCAGTTTGTGGCTCTGCCGTTTGGCCTAGCTACAGCTCCAAGAATTTTTACAAAGGTTCTCGGTGCCCTTCTGTCTGTAATCAGAGAACAGGGTATTGTGGTATTTCCTTATTTGGACGATATCTTGGTACTTGCTCAGTCTTTACATTTAGCAGAATCTCATACGAATCGACTTGTGTTGTTTCTTCAAGATCATGGTTGGAGGATCAATTCACCAAAAAGTTCATTGATTCCTCAGACAAGGGTAACCTTTCTGGGTTTCCAGATAGATTCAGTGTCCATGACTCTGTCTTTAACAGACAAGAGACGTCTAAAATTGATTTCGGCTTGTCGAAACCTTCAGTCACAATCATTCCCTTCGGTAGCCTTATGCATGGAAATTCTAGGTCTTATGATTGCTGCATCGGACGCGATCCCCTTTGCTCGTTTTCACATGCAACCTCTTCAGCTCTGTATGCTGAATCAATGGTGCAAGGATTACACAAAGATATCTCAATTAATATCTTTAAAACCGATTGTACGACACTCTCTAACGTGGTGGACAGATCACCATCGTTTGATTCAGGGGGCTTCTTTTGTGCTTCCGACCTGGACTGTAATTTCAACAGATGCAAGTCTCTCAGGTTGGGGAGCTGTGTGGGGATCTCTGACAGCACAAGGAGTTTGGGAATCTCAGGAGGTGAGATTATCGATCAATATTTTGGAACTCCGTGCAATTTTCAGAGCTCTTCAGTTTTGGCCTCTTCTGAAGAGAGAATCGTTCATTTGTTTTCAGACAGACAATGTCACTACTGTGGCATACATCAATCATCAAGGAGGGACTCACAGTCCTCTAGCTATGAAAGAAGTATCTCGAATTCTGGTTTGGGCGGAATCCAGCTCCTGTCTAATCTCTGCGGTTCATTTCCCAGGTATAGACAATTAGGAAGCGGATTATCTCAGTCGCCAAACGTTGCATCCGGGCGAATGGTCTCTTCACCCAGAGGTATTTCTTCAGATTGTTCAAATGTGGGAGCTTCCAGAAATAGATCTGATGGCGTCTCATCTAAACAAGAAACTTCCCAGGTATCTGTCCAGATCCCGGGATCCTCAGGCGGAAGCAGTGGATGCATTATCACTTCCTTGGAAGTATCATCCTGCTTATATCTTTCCGCCTCTAGTTCTTCTTCCAAGAGTAATCTCCAAGATTCTGAAGGAATGCTCGTTTGTTCTGCTGGTAGCTCCGGCATGGCCTCACAGGTTTTGGTATGCGGATCTTGTCCAGATGGCCTCTTGCCATCCGTGGACTCTTCCGCTACGACCAGACCTTCTGTCGCAAGGTCCTTTTTTCCATCAGGATCTCAAATCCTTAAATTTAAAGGTATGGAGATTGAACGCTTGATTCTTGGTCAAAGAGGTTTCTCTGACTCTGTGATTAATACTATGTTACAGGCTCGTAAATCTGTATCCAGAGAGATATATTATAGAGTCTGGAAGACTTATATTTCTTGGTGTCTTTCTCATCATTTTTCTTGGCATTCTTTTAGAATTCCGAGAATTTTACAGTTTCTTCAGGATGGTTTAGATAAAGGTTTATCCGCAAGTTCTTTGAAAGGACAAATCTCTGCTCTTTCTGTTCTTTTTCACAGAAAGATTGCTAATCTTCCTGATATTCATTGTTTTGTACAAGCTTTGGTTCGTATAAAACTTGTCATTAAGTCAATTTCTCCTCCTTGGAGTTTGAATTTGGTTCTGGGGGCTCTTCAAGCTCCTCCGTTTGAACCTATGCATTCATTGGACATTAAATTACTTTCTTGGAAAGTTTTGTTCCTTTTGGCAATCTCTTCTGCCAGAAGAGTTTCTGAATTATCTGCTCTTTCTTGTGAGTCTCCTTTTCTGATTTTTCATCAGGATAAGGCAGTGTTGCGAACTTCTTTTGAATTTTTACCTAAAGTTGTGAATTCTAACAACATTAGTAGAGAAATTGTGGTTCCTTCATTATGTCCTAATCCTAAGAATTCTAAGGAGAAATCATTGCATTCTTTGGATGTTGTTAGAGCTTTGAAATATTATGTTGAAGCTACTAAGTCTTTCCGAAAGACTTCTAGTTTATTTGTTATCTTTTCCGGTTCTAGAAAAGGCCAGAAAGCTTCTGCCATTTCTTTGGCATCTTGGTTGAAATCTTTAATTCATCTTGCCTATGTAGAGTCGGGTAAAACTCCGCCTCAAAGGATTACAGCTCATTCTACTAGGTCAGTTTCTACTTCCTGGGCGTTTAGGAATGAAGCTTCGATTGATCAGATTTGCAAAGCAGCAACTTGGTCCTCTTTGCATACTTTTACTAAATTCTACCATTTTGATGTATTTTCTTCTTCTGAAGCAGTTTTTGGTAGAAAAGTACTTCAGGCAGCGGTTTCAGTTTGAATCTTCTGCTTATGTTTTTCATTAAACTTTATTTTGGGTGTGGATTATTTTCAGCAGGAATTGGCTGTCTTTATTTTTATCCCTCCCTCTCTAGTGACTCTTGCGTGGAAAGATCCACATCTTGGGTAATCATTATCCCATACGTCACTAGCTCATGGACTCTTGCTAATTACATGAAAGAAAACATAATTTATGTAAGAACTTACCTGATAAATTCATTTCTTTCATATTAGCAAGAGTCCATGAGGCCCGCCCTTTTTTTGGGGTGGTTATGATTTTTGTATAAAGCACAATTATTCCAATTCCTTATTTTATATGCTTTCGCATTTTTTTATCACCCCACTTCTTGGCTATTCGTTAAACTGAATTGTGGGTGTGGTGAGGGGTGTATTTATAGGCATTTTGAGGTTTGGGAAACTTTGCCCCTCCTGGTAGGAATGTATATCCCATACGTCACTAGCTCATGGACTCTTGCTAATATGAAAGAAATGAATTTATCAGGTAAGTTCTTACATAAATTATGTTTTTTTACCACAGGATAAAATATCTAAAGGTAAATTTCGGTCTAATAATCGTTTCCGTTCCTTTCGTCACAATAAGGAACAAAAGCCTGATCCTTCACCCACAGGAGCGGTATCAGTCTGGAAATCATCTCCAGTCTGGAATAAATCCAAGCCTTTTAGAAAACCAAAGCCAGCTCCAAAGTCCACATGAAGGTGCGGCCCTCATTCCAGCCCAGCTGGTAGGGGGCAGATTACGATTTTTCAAAGAAATTTGGATCAATTAAATTCACAATCTTTGGATTCAGAACATTGTTCCAGAAGGGTACAGAATTGGCTTCAAGATAAGGCCTCCTGCAAAAAGATTTTCTCTTTCCCTTGTCCCAGTAAATCCAGCGAAGGCTCAAGCATTTCTGAAATGTGTTTCAGATCTAGAGTTGGCTGGAGTAATTATGCCAGTTCCAGTTCTGGAACAGGGACTGGGGTTTTATTCACATCTCTTCATTGTACCAAAGAAGGAGAATTCCTTCAGACCAGTTCTGGATTTAAAAATATTTAATCGTTATGTAAGGATACCAACATTCAAAATGGTAACTATAAGGACTATCCTGCCTTTTGTTCAGCAAGGGCATTATATGTCCACAATAGATTTACAGGATGCATATCTGCATATTCCGATTCATCCAGGTCACTTTCAGTTTCTGAGATTCTCTTTCCTAGACAAGCATTACTAGTTTGTGGCTCTGCCGTTTGGCCTAGCAACAGCTCCAAGGATTTTTACAAAGGTTCTCGGTGCCCTTCTGTCTGTAATCAGAGAACAGGGTATTGTGGTATTTCCTTATTTGGACTATATCTTGGTACTTGCTCAGTCTTCACATTTAGCAGAATCTCATACGATTCGACTTGTATTGTTTCTTCAAGATCATGGTTGGAGGATCAATTTACCGAAAAGTTCATTGATTCCTCAGACAAGGGTAACCTTTTTAGGTTTCCAGATAGATTCAGTGTCCATGACTCTGTCACTAACGGACAAGAGACGTCTAAAATTGATTTCAGCTTGTCGAAACCTTCAGTCTCAATCATTCCCTTCGGTAGCCTTATGCATGGAAATTCTAGGTCTTATGACTGCTGCATCGGACGCAATCCCCTTTGCTCGTTTTCACATGCGACCTCTTCAGCTCTGTATGCTGAACCAGTGGTGCAGGGATTACACAAAGATATCTCAATTGATATCTTTAAAACCGATTGTACGACACTCTCTGACGTGGTGGACAGATCACCATCATTTAGTTCAGGGGCTTCTTTTGTTCTTCCGACCTGGACTGTGATTTCAACAGATGCAAGTCTGACAGCTTGGGGAGCTGTTTGGGGGTCTCTGACAGCACAAGGGGTTTGGGAATCTCAGGAGGTGAGATTGCCAATCAATATTTTGGAACTCCATGCAATTTTCAGAGCTCTTCAGTCATGGCCTCTTCTAAAGAGAGAATCGTTAATTTGTTTTCAGACAGACAATGTCACAACTGTGGCATATATCAATCATCAAGGAGGGACTCACAGCCCTCTGGCTATGAAAGAAGTATCTCGAATACTGGTATGGGCGGAATCCAGCTCCTGTCTAATTTCTGCGGTTCATATCCCAGGTATAGACAATTGGGAAGCGGATTATCTCAGTCGCCAAACGTTACATCCGGGCAAATGGTCTCTTCACCCAGAGGTATTTCTTCAGATTGTTCAAATGTGGGGGCTTCCAGAAATAGATCTGATGGCTTCTCATCTAAACAAGAAACTTCCCAGGTATCTGTCCAGATCCAGGGATCCTCAGGCGGAAGCAGTGGATGCATTGTCACTTCCTTGGAAGTATCATCCTGCCTATATCTTTCCGCCTCTAGTTCTTCTTCCAAGAGTAATCTCCAAGATTCTGAAGGAATGCTCGTTTGTTCTGCTGGTGGCTCCAGCATGGCCTCACAGGTTTTGGTATGCGGATCTTGTCCGGATGGCCTCTTGCCAACCGTGGACTCTTCCGTTAAGACCAGACCTTCTGTCACAAGGTCCTTTTTTCCATCAGGATCTCAAATCCTTAAATTTGAAGGTATGGAGATTGAACGCTTGATTCTTAGTCAAAGAGGTTTCTCTGACTCTGTGATTAATACTATGTTACAGGCTCGTAAATCTGTATCTAGGAAGATATATTATCGAGTCTGGAAGACTTACATTTCTTGGTGTCTTTCTCATCATTTTTCCTGGCATTCTTTTAGAATTCCGAGAATTTTACAGTTTCTTCAGGATGGTTTGGATAAAGGTTTGTCTGCAAGTTCCTTGAAAGGACAAATCTCTGCTCTTTTTGTTCTTTTTCACAGAAAGATTGCTAATCTTCCTGATATTCATTGTTTTGTACAAGCTTTGGTTCGTAAAAAACCTGTTAAGTCAATTTCTCCTCCTTGGAGTTTGAATTTGGTTCTGGGGGCTCTTCAAGCTCCTCCGTTTGAACCTATGCATTCGCTGGACATTAAATTAGTTTCTTGGAAAGTTTTGTTTCTTTTGGCCATCTCTTCTGCTAGAAGAGTTTCTGAATTATCTGCTCTTTCTTGTGAGTCTCCTTTTCTGATTTTTCATCAGGATAAGGCGGTGTTGCGAACTTCTTTTAAATTTTTACCTAAGGTTGTGAATTCTAACAACATTAGTAGAGAAATTGTGGTTCCTTCATTGTGTCCTAATCCTATGAATTCTAAGGAGAGATCATTGCATTCTTTGGATGTAGTTAGAGCTTTGAAATATTATGTTGAAGCTACTAAGAATTTCCGAAAGACTTCTAGTCTATTATCTTTTCCGGTTCTAGGAAAGGTCAGAAGGCCTCTGCCATTTCTTTGGCATCTTGGTTGAAATCTTGAATTCATCATGCTTATGTCGAGTCGGGTAAAACTCTGCCTCAAAGAATTACAGCTCATTCTACTAGGTCAGTTTCTACTTCCTGGGCGTTTAGGAATGAAGCTTCGGTTGATCAGATTTGCAAAGCAGCAACTTGGTCTTCTTTGCATACTTTTACTAAATTCTACCATTTTGATGTGTTTTCTTCTTCTGAATCAGTTTTTGGTAGAAAAGTACTTCAGGCAGCTGTTTCAGTTTGATTCTTCTGCTTATAATTTCAGTTTTTTTCATTATAAGATTTAAACTTTATTTTGGGTGTGGATTATTTTCAGCGGAATTGGCTGTCTTTATTTTATCCCTCCCTCTCTAGTGACTCTTGCGTGGAAGATCCACATCTTGGGTAGTCATTATCCCATACGTCACTAGCTCATGGACTCTTGCTAATTACATGAAAGAAAACATAATTTATGTAAGAACTTACCTGATAAATTCATTTCTTTCATATTAGCAAGAGTCCATGAGGCCCACCCTTTTTTGTGGTGGTTATGATTTTTTTGTATAAAGCACAATTATTCCAATTCCTTATTTTTTTTTATGCTTTCGCACTTTTTCTTATCACCCCACTTCTTGGCTATGCGTTAAACCGATTTGTGGGTGTGGTGAGGGGTGTATTTATAGGCATTTTGAGGTTTGGGAAACTTTGCCCCTCCTGGTAGGAATGTATATCCCATACGTCACTAGCTCATGGACTCTTGCTAATATGAAAGAAATGAATTTATCAGGTAAGTGCTTACATAAATTATGTTTTACAAGCTACGAAGGATTTTCGTCAAACATCTGCTTTGTTTGTTGTCTACTCTGGACAGAGGAGAGGCCAAAAGGCTTCGGCAACTTCTCTTTCTTTTTGGCTGAGAAGCATAATCCGCTTAGCTTATGAGACTGCTGGCCATCAGCCTCCTGAAAGAATTACAGCTCATTTCACTAGAGCGGTGGCTTCCACATGGGCTTTTAAAAATGAGGCCTCTGTTGAACAGATTTGTAAGGCGGCGACTTGGTCTTCGCTTCACACTTTTTCTAAATTCTACAAATTCGATACTTTTGCTTCTTCGGAGGCTATTTTTGGGAGAAAGGTCTTACAGGCAGTGGTGCCTTCCGTTTAAGCGCCTGCCTTGTCCCTCCCTTCATCCGTGTCCTAAAGCTTTGGTATTGGTATCCCACAAGTAATGGATGAACCCTTGGACTGGATACACCTTTACAAGAGAAAACAAAATTAATGCTTACCTGATAAATTTATTTCTCTTGTGGTGTATCCAGTCCACGGCCCGCCCTGTCATTTTAAGGCAGGTGTTTTTTATTTTTAAACTACAGTCACCACTGCACCCTATAGTTTCTCCTTTTTTCTTGCTTGTCATTGGTCGAATGACTGGGGGTGGCAGTTAGGGGAGGAGCTATATAGACAGCTCTGCTGTTGGTGTCCTCTTGCAACTTCCTGTTGGGAAGGAGAATATCCCACAAGTAATGGATGAACCGTGGACTGGATACACCACAAGAGAAATAAATTTATCAGGTAAGCATAAATTTTGTTTTTGACCCTGAGCCATCATTAGCTAAGGCGGATGCTGTTCAGGAGCCTCCTGTTTCAGATGTGCTGCAGCTGTCTCCTCAAACATCCCAATCCTATTTATCTGCACATGCAGTGCCCTGCGTTTCCTCTCATGCTCCGTCTGGGGTTACTTTGCTAGATATTGCTGCCCAAGTATCCTCTGCAGTATCTGAGGCGCTGTCTGCTTTTCCCATGCTACAGGGAAAACGCAAAAGGAAATTTAAAGAAACAGTAAGTAAGGTTTCAGATCCTGATGTTGCTATTCAACGTATTTCCTCTCAGAAGTCTGAGGATGAAGATTCTTTGGGTGCGTCTGAGGGTGAAATCTCGGATTTAGGCAGTATAATTCTTTCTACTGATGCTGAAGTTGTGTCCTTCAGATTTATGCTGGAACACCTCCTCTTGTTACTTAAGGAGATTTTGGCTACCTTGGATGACTCAGATACTGCCATCATTGCTAACCCTAAGAAGTCTAGTAAGCTGAACAAGTATTTTCATGTTGCCCCTGCGGTGGAGGTATTTCCTGTTCCAGACCGTGCGTCTGAGATTATTGCATGGGAGTGGGAGAGACCTGGTATTCCTTTTTCTCCATCTCCTATTTTTAAGAAAATGTTTCCTATAGCTGACTCTACTAAGGAGTCGTGGCAAACGGTTCCTAAAGTGGAAGGAGCTATTTCCACTTTGGCTAGGAGGACCACTATTCCCATAGAGGATAGTTGTTCTTTTAAGGATCCAATAGATAAGAAATTGGAGGCATTATTAAAGAAAATGTATGTTCACCTAGGTCTTCAATGGCAGCTTGCGGTGTGTATTGCTACTTTTACCAGCGCTGCAGCTTACTGGTTTGATGCCTTGTCTGATTCTATTCAGACAGATACTCCACTTGAGGAGATCCAGAACAGGATTAAGGCTCTTAAGTTAGCCAATTCCTTTATTATGGATGCTTTCTTACAGGTCATTAAACTGGGAGCAAAAATGTCTGGTTTTGCAGTTCTAGCTCGCAGAACCCTTTGGTTAAAATCCTGGTCTGCGGATATTTCTTCTAAGTTATTAGCTATTCCCTACAAGGGTAAGACCTGGTTTGGCTGACAATATTTCAGATATCACAGGAGGAAAGGGATATTTTCTTCCTCAGGATAAGAAGAATTAACAGAAAGGGCGTCAGAGTAATTCTCATTCCTTTCGTAACTTTAGAGGTAAACCTTCCGCTTCCTCTTCCAAGCAGGAACTATCCAAGTCTTCCTGGAAGTCTGGTCAGTCTTGGAACAAGGGGAAACAGTCTAAGAAACCTGCGGCTGACTCCAAGTCAGCATGAAGTGTCGGCCCCTGATCCAGGAACGGATCTAGTAGGGGGCAGGCTTTCTCAATTTGCTCAGGCTTGGATACGAGATGTCCCAGACCTGTGGGCCGTGGAAATTGTATCTCAGGGGTACAAGATAGAATTCAAGACTTTTCCTTCCAGAGGCAGGTTTCTTCTCTCAAGATTATCTGTAGACCAGATAAAAAGAGGCGCATCCTTAAATTGTATCAAGAATCTTTTTGCCCTGGGAGTTCAAGATGGAGACTATACGTTCCATTCTTCCTTTGGTTCAAAAGGGTCAGTTTATGACAACCATAGACTTAAAGGATGCTTACCTTCATGTTCTCATTCACCGAGATCATCTCAAGTTTCTAAGGTTTGCTTTCTTAGACAATCATTTTCAGTTTGTGCCTCTTCCATTCGGCCTTGCCACAGCTCCCAGAATTTTCTCAAATGTCCTGGGGGCTCTTTTGGCAGTGATTCGGTCTCTGAGCATTGCAGTAGCGCCTTATCTGGACGACATTCTGGTTCAGGCCCGTCTTTTCAACAAGCAAACTCTCATACGGAGATCTTGTTGTCTTTTATTCGCTTCCACGGTTGGAAGGTGAGTCGGGGAAAGAGTTCTCTGATTCCAGCCACGAATAGTGTTTTTAGGGACCATAATAGACTCCCTACTAATGAAGATATTTCTGACAGAGGTCATAAAAACAAAGATCTTCGGCTCTTGTCTTGTCCTTCAGTCCTCTCCTCAGACGTCAGTGGCTCTATGTATGGAGGTAATTGGTCTGATGGTAACTTCCATGGACATCATTCCGTTTGCTCGGTTCCTTCTCAGACCTCTGCAGTTATGCATGTTAAGGCAATGGAACGGGGACTATGCGGATCTGTCTCCGCAAATAGTTCTGGGTTAGGCAACATGGGACTCTCTTCTGTGGTGCTTGTCTCAGGAACACCTCTCCCAGGGAACTTGCTTTCGCAGACCTTCCTGGGTGATCGTGATAATGGATGCCAGCCTTCTAGATTGGGAAGAAATTTGGGGGGTCATTGAAGACTCAGGGTCTTTGGACTCGGGAGGAGTCAGTTCTCCCTATAAACATTCTAGAACTGAGAGCGATTTTCAATGCTTTAGTGGCCTGGCCTCAGTTAGCCTTAGCCCGGTTTATCAGGTTCCAGTCAGCCAATATAACATTGGTGGCATACATCAACCACCAGGGGGAACTCGAAGTTCCTTGGCCATGACAGAGGTGGCCCGGATTATCCAGTGGGCGGAGTCTCACAACTGTTGTCTTCTGCGATCCACATCCCAGGAGTGGACAATTGGGAGACGGATTTTCTGAGCAGACAGACCTTTCATCCGGGGGAGTGGGTACTCCACCCGGAAGTATTTTCCAGTTTAATCCTCAATTGGGGGAAGCCAGAACTGGATCTCATGGCTTCTCGGCAGAATGCCAAGCTTCTGAGGTACAGCTTGAGGTCAAGGGATCCACCGGCTTTCTTGATAGATGCTCTGGTGGTACCTTGGAATTTCAGTCTAGCATACATATTTCCATTGTTCACTCTCCTGCCAAGTCATTGCTCGGAACAAGCAGGAGAGGGTGTCAGTGATTCTCATAGCACCGGTGTAGCCTCGCAGGATCTGGTATGCAGATCTAGTGGAAATGTTCTCTCTACCTCTGTGGAAACTCCCTCTAAGAAAGGACCTTCTACTTCAGGGTCCTTTTCTTCATCCAAATCTTGTTTCTCTGAAGCGGACTGCTTGGAGATTGAATGCTTGATTTTATCTAAGCATGGGTTTTCAGAGTCGGTCATTGAGACCATGATTCAGGCTCGTAAGCCTATGACAAGAAATATTTACTATAAGATTTGGTGTGAATCAAGAGGCTACTCTTGGAGTAGAGTCAGGATTTTGTCTTTTCTCCAGGAGGGTCTGGAGAAGGGTTTGTCAGCTAGTACTCTGAAAGGTCAGATTTCTGCGTTGTCTTTTTTGTTGCATAAGCGTTTGGCGGATGCGCCAGACGTGCAATCTTTTTGTGAGGCCTTGGTTAGGATCAGGCCTGTGTTTAAGCCCGTTTCTCCTCCCTGGAGTCTTAACCTTGTTCTTAGAGTTTTACAGCGGGCTCCGTTTAAACCTATGCATTCCTTAGATATTAAGATGTTATCTTGGAAGGTTTTGTTTCTTGTTGCTATTTCTTCTGCTCGGAGAGTTTCGGAACTTTCGGCTCTGCAGTTTGATTCTCCTTATCTTATTTCTCTTGTTAAGTGTGTTCAGTCCAAGGGTCATCCATTACTTATGGGATATATTCTCCTTCCCAACAGGAAGTTGCAAGAGGATCACCCAAGCAGAGCTGCTATATAGCTCCTCCCCTCACATGTCATACCCAGTCATTCTCTTGCAACCCTCAACAAAGAAGGAGGTCGCGAGAGGAGTTGGAGTTTTTACTTAATTATTCTTCTTCAATCAAAAGTTTGTTATTTTAAATGGCACCGGAGTGTGCTGTTTTTCTATCTCAGGCAGTATTTGGAAGAAGAATCTGCCTGCGGTTTTCTATGATCTTAGCAGGCGTAACTAAGATCCACTGGCTGTTCTCGACATTCTGAGGAGTGGGGTAACTTCAGAAAATGGGAATAGCATGCGGGGTTCCCCGCAAATGAGGTATGTGCAGTACAATATTTTCTGGGAATGGAATTGACTAAGAAAACACTGCTGTTACCCACATGATGTAAGTACAGCCTTAAATGCAGTAGTAGCGACTGGTATCAGGCTGATAAATGTATACGCAGTTGAGTTATTCTCTAGGGACTAGAATTTGACTGAAAAAATACTGTTAATACTGAAATAATGCTTAAGCCTTATCTGCAGTAGAAGCGACTGGTAGCAGGCTTAGTGATAACTTTGCATGACTTTGAAAAAGTTTGTTTTTAAAACGTTTACTGGCATGTTATTCGTTTTGTGAGGTACTTTGGTGATAAATCCTTTTTGGGCATGATTTTTTTCCACATGGCTAACATATTTTTCTGCATAGAAAACGTTATATCAGGTCTCCCACTGTTGTAATATGAGTGGAAGGGACCTCTTTTTAGCGCCTTGTTGCGCAGTTAAAATTCTAACAGTCTTCCTTTTTCTTCCTCCTTGATCCAGGACGTCTCTAGAGAGCTCAGGGGTCTCCAAAATTCGTTTTTGAGGGAGGTAATCAGTCACAGCAGACCTGTGACAGTGTGTTTGACTGTGATAAAAGCGTTAAATTTTAATTTGATATCCGTTTTTGGGTATTGAGGGGTTAATCATCCTTTTGCTAATGGGTGCAATCCTCTGCTAATTATTACATTTACCGTTAAGACTATAACTGAATTAGTTCTTTGTTAATTCAACTGTGTTTTTTAAAAGCGCTGCAGCGTTTTTTATATTGCTTGTAAACTTATTGAAAGTAATTTCCAAGCTTGCTAGCTTCATTGCTAGTCTGTTTAAACATGTCTGATACAGAGGAATCTGCTTGTTCATTATGTTCAAAAGCCGTTGTGGAGCCCAATAGAAATATGTGTACCAATTGTATTGATATTACTTTGAATAATAGTCAATCTGTGCCGATAAAGAAATTATCACCAGACAACGAGGGGGAAGTTATGCCGTCTAACTCTCCTCACGTGTCAGTACCTTCGTCTCCCGCTCGGGAGATGCGTGAGATTGAGGCGCCAAGTACATCAAGGCACTTACAAATCACTTTACATGATATGGCTAATGTTATGAAAGAAGTATTATACAATATGCCCGAGTTAAGAGGCAAGCGCGATAGCTCTGGGTTAATGTCTGATACTGCGTCACAATTTGCAGAACATGAGGACGGAGAGCTTCATTCTGTGGGTGACGGTTCTGATTCGGGGAGACCGGATTCAGAAATTTAAAATTTTAAATTTAAGCTTGAGAACCTCCGCGTGTTGCTAGGGGAGGTGTTAGCGGCTCTGAATGATTGTGACACGGTGGCAATCCCAGAGAAATTATGTAGGCTGGATAAATACTATGCGGTACCGGTGTGTACTGACGTTTTTCCTATACCAAAAAGGCTTACTGAAATTATTAGCAAGGAGTGGGATAAACCTGGTGTGCCCTTTTCCCCTCCTCCGATATTTAGAAAAATGTTCCCTATAAACGCCGCCACACGAGACTTATGGCAGACGGTCCCTAAGGTGGAGGGAGCAGTATCTACTTTAGCCAAGCGTACCACTATCCCGGTGGAGGATAGTTGTGCTTTCTCAGATCCAATGGATAAAAAATTAGAGGGTTACCTTAAGAAAATGTTTGTTCAACAAGGTTTTATATTACAGCCTCTTGCATGCATTGCGCCTGTCACTGCTGCAGCGGCATTCTGGTTTGAGTCTCTGGAAGAGGCGATTCGCACAGCACCATTGGATGAGACTTTGAGCAAGCTTAGAATTCTTAAGCTAGCTAATGCGTTTGTTTAGGATGCCGTAGTGCATTTAACCAAACTTACGGCTAAGAATTCCGGATTCGCCATTCAGGCGCGCAGAGCGCTATGGCTTAAATCCTGGTCAGCAGATGTAACTTCTAAATCTAAACTACTGAATATTCCTTTCAAAGGGCAGACCTTATTCGGGCCCGGCTTGAAGGAAATTATTGCTGACATTACTGGAGGTAAGGGCCACTTCCTTCCTCAGGACAGGGCCAAATCAAAGGCCAAACAGTCTAATTTTCGTGCCTTTCGTAATTTCAAGGCAGGAGCAGCATCAACTTCCTCCGCTCCAAAACAGGAAGGACCTACTGCTCGTTACAGACAAGGTTGGAAAGGCAACCAGTCATGGAACAAGGGCAAGCAGGCCAGAAAGCCTACTTCCGCCCCTAAGACAGCATGAAGACAGGGCCCCCTTTCCGGAGATGGATCTAGTGGGGGGCAGACTTTCTCTCTTTGCCCAGGCTTGGGCAAGAGATGTACAGGATCCCTGGACGTTGGAGATTATATCTCAGGGATACCTTCTGGATTTCAAAACTTCTCCTCCACAAGGGAGGTTTCATCTGTCAAGGTTATCAACAAACCTAGTAAAGAAAGAGGCATTTCTACAATGTGTACAAGATCTCTTAGTGATGGGAGTGATCCACCCAGTTCCGCGAACGGAACAAGGGCAAGGGTTTTTCTCAAATCTGTTTGTGGTTCCCAAAAAAGAGGGAACCTTCAGACCAATCTTAGACTTAAAAATCTTAAACAAATTCCTAAGGGTTCCATCGTTCAAGATGGAAACCATTCGGACCATCCTACCCATGATTCAAGAGGGTCAATATATGACCACAGTGGATTTAAAGGATGCCTACCTTCACATACCGATTCACAAAGATCATTATCGGTACCTAAGGTTTGCCTTTCTAGACAGGCATTACCAGTTTGTAGCTCTTCCCTTCGGGTTAGCTACGGCTCCGAGAATTTTTACAAAGATTCTGGGTTCGCTTCTGGCGGTACTAAGACCGTGAGGCATTGCGATGGCTCCGTACCTAGACGACATTCTGATACAAGCGTCAAGTTTTCAAAATGCAAAGTCTCATACAGAGATAGTTCTAGCATTTCTGAGGTCGCATGGGTTGAAAGTGAACATGGAAAAGAGTTCTCTGTTTCCACTCACAAGGGTCCCCTTCCTAGGGACTCTTATCGATTCTGTAGAGATGAAGATTTACCTGACTGAGTCCAGGTTATCAAAAATTCTAAATGCTTGCCGTGTCCTTCATTCCATTCCAAGCCCATCAGTAGCTCAGTGCATGGAAGTAATCGGCTTAATGGTCGCGGCAATGGACATTGTGCCATTTGCGCGCCTGCATCTCAGACCGCTGCAATTATGCATGCTAAGTCAGTGGAATGGGGATTATTCAGATCTGTCCCCTTTACTGTATCTGGACCAGGAGACCAGGGATTCTCTTCTCTGGTGGTTGTCTCGGGTTCATCTGTCCAAAGGAATGACTTTTCGCAGACCAGATTGGACGATTGTAACAACAGATGCCAGCTTGCTAGGCTGGGGCGCAGTCTGGAACTCCCTAAAGGCTCAGGGATCGTGGACTCAGGAGGAGAAACTCCTTCCAATAAACATTCTGGAATTAAGAGCAATATTCAATGCTCTCCTAGCTTGGCCTCAGTTAGCAACACTGAGGTTCATCAGGTTTCAGTCGGACAACATCACGACTGTAGCTTACATCAATCATCAAGGAGGAACCAGGAGTTCCCTAGCGATGTTAGAAGTCTCAAAGATAATTCGCTGGGCAGAGTCTCACTCTTGCCACCTGTCAGCGATCTACATCCCAGGCGTGGAGAACTGGGAGGCGGACTTTCTAAGTCGCCAGACTTTTCATCCGGGGGAGTGGGAACTTCATCCGGAGATATTTGCTCAACTAATTCTTCGTTGGGGCAAACCGGAACTGGATCTCATGGCATCTCGCCAGAATGCCAAGCTTCCGTACTACGGATCCAGGTCCAGGGACCCAGGAGCGGTGCTGATAGATGCGCTAGCAGCCCCTTGGGTTTTCAACATGGCTTATGTGTTTCCACCTTTTCCGTTACTGCCTCGACTGATTGCCAAGATCAAACAGGAGAGAGCATCGGTGATTCTGATAGCGCCTGCGTGGCCACGCAGGACCTGGTATGTAGACCTAGTGGACATGTCGTCCTGTCCACCATGGTCTCTGCCTCTGAGGCAGGACCTTCTAATTCAGGGTCCTTTCAAACATCCAAATCTAATTTCTCTGAGGCTGACTGCGTGGAGGTTGAACGCTTGATTCTATCGAAGCGTGGTTTCTCGGAGTTGGTTATTGATACATTAATACAGGCTCGGAAACCTGTGACCAGAAAAATTTACCATAAGATATGGCGTACATATTTATATTGGTGTGAATCCAAGAGTTACTCATGGAGTAAGGTTAAGATTCCTAGGATATTGTCTTTTCTACAAGAGGGTTTAGAAAAGGGTTTATCCGCTAGTTCGCTAAAGGGACAGATTTCTGCTCTGTCTATTCTTTTACACAAGCGTCTGGCAGAGAATCCAGACGTCCAGGCTTTTTGTCAGGCTTTGGCCAGGATTAAGCCTGTGTTTAAGACTGTTGCTCCTCCGTGGAGCATAAACTTGGTTCTTAAAGTTCTTCAGGGTGTTCCGTTTGAACCCCTTCATTCCATTGATATTAAGCTTTTATCGTGGAAAGTTCTGTTTTTGATGGCTATTTCCTCGGCTCGAAGAGTCTCTGAGTTATCTGCCTTACATTGTGATTCTCCTTATCTGATCTTTTATTCAGACAAGGTAGTCTTGCGTACTAAACCTGGGTTTTTACCTAAGGTTGTTTCTAACAGGAATATCAATCAAGAGATTGTTGTTCCATCATTATGTCCTAATCCTTCTTCAAAGAAGGAACGTCTTTTGCATAATCTAGACGTGGTCCGTGCCCTGAAGTTCTACTTACAGGCAACTAAAGATTTTCGGCAAACTTCTTCTCTGTTTGTCGTTTACTCTGGACAGAGGAGAGGTCAAAAGGCTTCAGCTACCTCTCTCTCTTTTTGACTTCGTAGCATAATACGTTTAGCTTATGAGACTGCTGGACAGCAGCCTCCTGAAAGAATTACAGCTCATTCCACTAGAGCTGTGGCTTCCACCTGGGCCTTTAAGAATGAGGCCTCTGTTGAACAGATTTGCAAGGCTGCAACTTGGTCTTCACTTCATACTTTTTCCAAATTTTACAAATTTGACACTTTTCCTTCTTCGGAGGCTGTTTTTGGGAGACAGGTTCTACAGGCAGTGGTTCCTTCTGTGTAATGTTCCTGCCTTGTCCCTCCCATCATCCGTGTACTTTAGCTTTGATATTGGTATCCCATAAGTAATGGATGACCCGTGGACTGAACACACTTAACAAGAGAAAACATAATTTATGCTTACCTGATAAATTTATTTCTCTTGTAGTGTGTTCAGTCCACGGCCCGCCCTGTCTTTTTTGAGGCAGGTTCTAAATTTTTAAATTATAACTCCAGTCACCACTGCACCCTATAGTTTTTCCTTTCTCATCTTGTTTCGGTCGAATGACTGGATATGACATGTGAGGGGAGGAGCTATATAGCAGCTCTGCTTGGGTGATCCTCTTGCAACTTCCTGTTGGGAAGGAGAATGTATCCCATAAGTAATGGATGACCCGTGGACTGAACACACTACAAGAGAAATAAATTTATCAGGTAAGCATAAATTATGTTTTTTTCATTCTGATATGGTGGTTCTACGTACTAAATTAGGTTTCCTACCTAAGGTTGTTTCAAACAAGAATATTAATTAGGAGATCGTGGTTCCTTCTTTGTATCCTAATCCTTCTTCTCTTAAGGAGCATTTGTTGCACAACCTAGATGATGTGCGTGCATTGAATTTTTTTTTTCTGGTGACTAAGGACTTTCATCAGTCTTCTGCTTTGTTTGTTTTTCTGGGAAGCGCAAGGGTCAGAAAGCTACGGCTACTTCTCTTTCTTTTTGGATAAGGAGTATTATTAGTTTGGCCTATGAGACTGCTGGACAGCAACCTCCTGAGAGAATCACTGCTCATTCCACGAGGGCTGTTTCTTCTTCCTGGGCATTTAAAATGCAAGGCTGCAACTTGGTCCTCTTTGCATACTTTTTCAAAGTTTTATAAATGTAATACTTTTTCCTCGGCTTAGGCTTCTTTTGGGAGAAGGGTTCTTCAGGTTCTGTTTAGGTCTACCTGTCTTGTCACTCCCTTATCATCTGTGTCCTCTAGCTTGGGTATTGATTCCCACTAGTAATTGATTATTCCGTGGACTCTCCATATCTTAGGAAAGAAAACATAATTTATGCTTACCTGATAAATTTATTTCCGAATATGGTGAGTCCACGGCCCACCCTTTATTTAAGACAGTTATTGTTTCTAAAACCTCAGGCACCTCTACACTTTTGTGTTATCTTCTTTTTCCATTTTTCCTTTGGCCAAATGACTGGGGATTATGAGTAAGGGAAGTGACATATATAGCAGCTTTGCTGTATTGCTCTTTGCCGCCTCCTGCTGGCCAGGAGTGATATTCCCACTAGTAATTGATGATTCCGTAGACTCACCAGATCCGGAAATAAATTTATCCGGTAAGCATAAATTCTGTTTTTAATTTGTTTCCTCTTCTTTTTTGTTTATTTGATTATTTATAGTATATTCTATTTTCTGATTCAATGCTCTTCACTCATTTTTGCATATTTTTTTAAATTTTGAAGGCAAACCAGAATTACCTAGGCAACCTGGATCAACAGCACAGTATGAAGAGGAAATTTCTCCCACAGACAATTCTCCTAAAACCGAAACACTCCAAAAAAGTGATTTTTTTCAAACACTTGATTGGCAAGGTGCGAGTAATTCCTATCAGAAATGCTAACAAAACACCCTGCAATTTAGATGAATTCTTTGTCTTGTATCTACTACTTAAATGTCACATTCATTTGTGCGTTTCCACCTTGATAAATGCACGCACTATTAATTCCATTACCTTGTACATCTATCTTATGTTATAGGTGGCTTATGATGGAAAGATGTTTGTATGTAAGTGACATCATTACAAATGTAATATTACACTTGCTTTAGTGCAATACATTTTATTATAATTACTTGTATATTGGTTTAGTTATACTACAAGTATTACTAAAATACTAAAAGTTGTAATCTTTATTCCTCTTAACTATTTTAAATGTATATATTGTGTAGATATTTGTTTCTAAAACTGTTTTTCTAAAGCAGACATCCTCAAACATGGCCCCCCAGAGGTTTTGGAACTACATTTCCCATGATGCTCAGCCAGCTAATATGCTGACTGAGCATCATGGGAAATGTAGTTCCAAAACCTCTGGAGGGCCAAGTTTGAGGATGTCTGTTCTAAAGGTTTATTTTCAAAATCTTGTGGTTTATGGACAAAAAAATAAGACTGCTACTTTTTTCAGGTTTATTAAAGGAACAGTAAAGTCAAAATTAAACTTAAATGGGTTTGGTAGATCATGAAGTTTTAAATAACTGTTCAATTTACTTTTGTTCTCAATTTTGCTTATGTTTTTTGGTATCCTTTCTTAAAGATTAATCCTAGGTGAGCTCAAGAGCGTGTACGTGTCTTTAGCCATCTGGCAGCAGTGTTTGCAACATTGTTTATCACAATGTTATACATAGTTGCACGCACTGTTACCATGGACTGCTAACCAAATGTGCACACTCCTGAGTTACTATCAGCCTACCTAGATTTATTCTTAAACAAAGGACGTCAAGCGAACAAAACAGATTTGGAAATATGAGTAATTGGAAAGTTGTTCAAATTGCATGCTCTGTGAGAAATCCTGAAAGTTTAATTTTTGACTGGCTTTAAATGCAACAAGAATGTAAAAACATCAGCATACATTATTTTCTTCTGAATAACTATACAATATTCATAGACCATGTAATGCAATATATACAACACCTACTTGTACAATAGACAGCATGCACCTGCCAACATGCACACAGTCTATACTTCTACAAACTCACCAACACTTGATAGAATATGTAATAAGTATTGGTTGCTCCCATGGTAATACTGTCTAACTTACTTTATTTTTTACTCTCTCCAAGTGGAAGAAAGTCACATCACTATAGGAAACCATGACTATGTATCTCGCAATGATCACAATGAAGGCACAAGTGATACAAAAAGTGAATTGTCTGATGACGAATTTCATGCTTTTTCCCACGAGAACAGTTCAGGAGATTGTGAAGAGACTGAAACATCTGTTAAAACCAATGGACAAGAAAGCAGTGAAATTTTGTTTGACGCAAGTACAGATGCACTTAAATCAGATGCTCAAACTCATTCTGAAAGTGAAGCCGATTTGCTTGGACTTAATTCATCACCTGTATCATTGAACTCGGCACCATCTGAAATGAAGAGGTCATCCAGTAATGCAGCTTTATTAGATGATCTCTTTGAAAGTGTTTTGCCAGATTCTACAATAAAAGCAGATATTAAAACAGAGGACTTGATAGGAAGTGGAGAGAATTACTTTTTTAGTGGGCCACCTCAGAGGTCAACAGAGTCCTCCAGTACCTCATTTGATGCACTTTCCTCTTCAGGTATGTGGTATGTATGTTAAAAGAAACCTGTTCATCTTTATTGAAAACTACAATGCACATTACATTAATTTTGCCAAATAAACTATGTCAATTTTATGAAGTGTCAGCAATATATTAGTGCTATCAAATGAATAAAAAAAAACACTCTATAAAAACACTATTAAATGTATTAAAAATTAGTTCTTCCTTGATCTAGCCTTACTATATGTTTTATGGCCTTTATATATAGTAAATTTCATAGATTAATACTTTTCTTGTATGCAAGTTAGATGTTGTGTTGTGTTTTTTTTTTCTTCTAACTTTTTTCATTCAAGGTCCCAAGGTATGTAGTAGCTTTCTAATAACAGTGCTTCCTACTGCATATACTAGATCACTTTTCAAGAGGGAGTCTCTAAATTGTCGTTTTAAAAAAAAAAACTCAAATTTATTTTTTGCAGCAACCAATATTTGGCCAAATATAAGTTAGTTGACTTAGTTGTTCAGCTTTTTTGGATCTCCTATAGAATGCAGCAATAACTGTTCTCTGGGTGTTGACCAAATTACATTACACCATAAATATATATTAGAATAGAGAAATTTGTTTATTCTTGCTAAAATAAGACTAGCCATGCTTGTTACATGTGACCTTTTCATTTTCTTTTATTTAGATCCATTTGATCCTTTTGGACTTTCTGTTCCAGAAAAGTCAAGTGGTCCTGATCTCTTTGAAAGCCTGATTAATCCAAACTCCACATCCTCTCCCAATGTTTGTCCCTTAACAGAAGTTGCACCTTATCCTACCTCAAATGTTGACTTCTTAAAATTAGGTAAGGTCAGCATATATTTTTCAGAGTAACAAAACTTGTGTATATATGTCTACAAATGTATGTGTGTGTGTGTGTGTGTATATAAAGAGAGACGTAATAGCTTTTACAAAGCCCTATCTGTGAATCAACAAACAAAAAAAATATTGTCCCTTTAACATTTAAGACAATACTCCTTGAAGCATAGAGCATGGTTTTTTGAACTGTGTAATGGTCTTTATATTCCTTATCGTCACATTTTCCATAAAATAAAGTGTTTTCCTTCATAAAGGTGGTAAGAGTCCAAAATCCATAACTCTTGGAAATTCTACACCTAACCACTTGGAGGAGGCAAACATCCAAAAACTTCTAGAGCCCTTAAAACCCCTCTTACCTTACTGAAAACTAGTCTAGTCTTTGCTTTTGCAGGAGGAATATGAAGAAGAAGGGAGGTGCTCTAGGTGTTTGTGAGAAGTGTTCTCAGACCGATTTGCGACCCAGTTTCCCAACAGAGAGCTACTGTTTGTATAGAGGGGCATGTTTGGAGTATGGGTAGTCACAGGCCTGCCACAGGTGTCACGGGGACCGGTCCTTAGCTTCCTCCTGCAGTTCAACTTTATACCCCATATATTTAGATCCTCTTCTGTGTAGATTGGCTATCTACTGGAAGCAGTTTTCTTTCATGTAATTAACAAGAGTCCATGAGCTAGTGACGTATGGGATATACATTCCTACCAGGAGGGGCAAAGTTTCCCAAACCTTAAAATGCCTATAAATACACCCCTCACCACACCCACAAATCAGTTTTTACAAACTTTGCCTCCAAGGGAGGTGGTGAAGTAAGTTTGTGCTAGATTCTACGTTGATATGCGCTCCGCAGCAAGTTGGAGCCCGGTTTTCCTCTCAGCGTGCAGTGAATGTCAGAGGGATGTGAGGAGAGTATTGCCTATTGAATGCAGTGATCTCCTTCTACGGGGTCTATTTCATAAGGTTCTCTGTTATCGGTCGTAGAGATTCATCTCTTACCTCCCTTTTCAGATCGACGATATACTCTTATATTTACCATTTCCTCTACTGATTCTCGTTTCAGTACTGGTTTGGCTTTCTACAAACATGTAGATGAGTGTCCTGGGGTAAGTAAGTCTTATTTTCTGTGACACTCTAAGCTATGGTTGGGCACTTTATTTATAAAGTTCTAAATATATGTATTCAAACATTTATTTGCCTTGACTCAGAATGTTCAACTTTCCTTATTTCCAGACAGTCAGTTTCATATTTGGGATTATGCTTTAAATTATCATATTTTGTCTTACCTCAAAAATTTGACTTTTTTCCCTGTGGGCTGTTAGGCTCGCGGGGGCTGAAAATGCTTCATTTTATTGCGTCATTTTTGGCGCGGATTTTTTTGGCGCAAAAATTCATTTCCGTTTCCGGCGTCATACGTGTCGCCGGAAGTTGCGTCATTTTTTGACGTTATTTTGCGCCAAAAATGTCGGCGTTCCGGATGTGGCGTCATTTTTGGCGCCAAAAGCATTTAGGCGCCAAATAATGTGGGCGTCTTATTTGGCGCCAAAAAATATGGGCGTCGCTTTTGTCTCCACATTATTTCAGTCTCATTTTCATTTGCTTCTGGTTGCTAGAAGCTTGATGTTTGGCATTTTTTTCCCATTCCTGAAACTGTCTTATAAGGAATTTGATTTATTTTGCTTTATATGTTGTTTTTTCTCTTACATATTGCAAGATGTCTCACGTTGCATCTGAGCCAGAAGATACTACAGGAAAACCACTGCCTGCTGGATCTACCAAAGCTAAGTGTATCTGCTGTAAACTTTTGGTAGCTATTTCTCCAGCTGTTGTTTGTATTAATTGTCATGACAAACTTGTTAAAGCAGATAATATTTCCTTTAGTGATGTACCATTGCCTGTTGCAGTTCCCTCAACATCTAAGGTGCAGAATGTTCCTGATAACATAAGAGATTTTGTTTCTGAATCCATAAAGAAGGCTTTGTCTGTTATTTCTCCTTCTAGTAAACGTAAAAAGTCTTTTAAATCTTCTCTCTCTACAGATGAATTTTTAAATGAACACCATCATTCTGATTCTTTGGACTCTTCTAGTTCAGAGGATTCTGTCTCAGAGATTGATGCTGATAAATCTTCATATTTATTTAAGATGGAATTTATTCGCTCTTTACTTAAAGAAGTACTAATTGCTTTAGAAATAGAGGATTCTAGTCCTCTTGATACTAATTCTATACGTTTGGATAAGGTTTTTAAAGCTCCTGCGGTTATTCCAGAAGTCTTTCCTGTTCCTAATGCTATTTCTGCAGTAATTGCTAAGGAATGGGATAAATTGGGTAATTCATTTACTCCTTCTAAACGTTTTAAGCAATTATATCCTGTTCCGCCTGACAGGTTAGAATTTTGGGACAAAATCCCTAAAGTTGATGGGGCTATTTCTACCCTTACTAAACGTACTACCATTCCTACGTCAGATGGTACCTCGTTTAAGGATCCTTTAGATAGAAAAATTGAATCTTTTCTAAGAAAAGCTTATCTATGTTCAGGTAATCTTCTTAGACCTGCTATATCATTGGCTGATGTTGCTGCAGCTTCAACTTTTTGGTTGGAAACTCTAGCGCAACAAGTAACAAATCGTGATTCTCATGATATTATTATTCTTCTCCAGCATGCTAATAATTTCATCTGTGATGCCATTTTTGATATTATTAGAGTTGATGTTAGATTTATGTCTCTGGCTATCTTAGCCAGAAGAGCTTTATGGCTTAAGACTTGGAATGCTGATATGGCTTCTAAATCAACTCTACTTTCCATTTCTTTCCAGGGAAACAAATTATTTGGTTCTCAGTTGGATTCTATTATTTCAACTGTTACTGGTGGGAAAGGAACTTTTTTACCACAGGATAAAAAATCTAAAGGTAAAAACAGGGCTAACAATCGTTTTCGTTCCTTTCGTTTCAACAAAGAACAAAAGCCTGATCCTTCGTCCTCAGGAGCAGTTTCAGTTTGGAAACCATCTCCAGTCTGGAATAAATCCAAGCCTGCTAGAAAGGCAAAGCCTGCTTCTAAGTTCACATGAAGGTACGGCCCTCATTCCAGTTCAGCTGGTAGGGGGCAGGTTACGTTTTTTCAAAGAAATTTGGATCAAATCTGTTCACAATCTTTGGATTCAGAACATTGTTTCAGAAGGGTACAGAATTGGTTTCAAGATGAGACCTCCTGCAAAGAGATTTTTTCTTTCCCATGTCCCAGTAAATCCAGTGAAAGCTCAAGCATTTCTGAATTGTGTTTCAGATCTAGAGTTGGCTGGAGTAATTATGCCAGTTCCAGTTCCGGAACAGGGGATGGGGTTTTATTCAAATCTCTTCATTGTACCAAAGAAGGAGAATTCCTTCAGACCAGTTCTGGATCTAAAATTATTGAATCGTTATGTAAGGATACCAACGTTCAAGATGGTAACTGTAAGGACTATATTGCCTTTTGTTCAGCAAGGGAATTATATGTCCACAATAGATTTACAGGATGCATATCTGCATATTCCGATTCATCCAGATCATTATCAGTTCCTGAGATTCTCTTTTCTAGACAAGCATTACCAATTTGTGGCTCTACCGTTTGGCCTTTGCTACAGCTCCAAGAATTTTCACAAAGATTCTCGGTGCCCTTCTGTCTGTAATCAGAGAACAGGGTATTGTGGTATTTCCTTATTTGGACGATATCTTGGTACTTGCTCCGTCTTTACATTTAGCAGAGTCTCATACGAATCGACTTGTGTTGTTTCTTCAAGATCATGGTTGGAGGATCAATTTACCAAAAAGTTCTTTGATTCCTCAAACAAGGGTAACCTTTCTGGGTTTCCAGATAGATTCAGTGTCCATGACTCTGTCTTTAACAGACAAGAGACGTCTAAAATTGATTACAGCTTGTCGAAACCTTCAGTCACAATCATTCCCTTCGGTAGCCTTATGCATGGAAATTCTAGGTCTTATGACTGCTGCATCGGACGCGATCCCCTTTGCTCGTTTTCACATGCGACCTCTTCAGCTCTGTATGCTGAACCAATGGTGCAGGGATTACACGAAGATATCTCAATTAATATCTTTAAAACCGATTGTTCGACACTCTCTAACGTGGTGGACAAATCACCATCGTTTAATTCAGGGGGCTTCTTTTGTTCTTCCGACCTGGACTGTAATTTCAACAGATGCAAGTCTCACAGGTTGGGGAGCTGTGTGGGGATCTCTGACGGCACAAGGAGTTTGGGAATCTCAGGAGGTGAGATTACCGATCATTATTTTGGAACTCCGTGCAATTTTCAGAGCTCTTCAGTTTTGGCCTCTTCTGAAGAGAGAATCGTTCATTTGTTTTCAGACAGACAATGTCACAACTGTGGCATACATCAATCATCAAGGAGGGACTCACAGTCCTCTGGCTATGAAAGAAGTATCTCGAATTTTGGTTTGGGCGGAATCCAGCTCCTGTCTAATCTCTGCGGTTCATATCCCAGGTGTAGACAATTGGGAAGCGGATTATCTCAGTCGCCAAACGTTGCATCCGGGCGAATGGTCTCTTCACCCAGAGGTATTTCTTCAGATTGTTCAATTGTGGGGGCTCCCAGAGATAGATCTGATGGCCTCTCATCTAAACAAGAAACTTCCCAGGTATCTGTCCAGATCCCGGGATCCTCAGGCGGAGGCAGTGGATGCATTATCACTTCCTTGGAAGTATCATCCTGCCTATATCTTTCCGCCTCTAGTTCTTCTTCCAAGAGTAATCTCCAAGATTCTGAGGGAATGCTCGTTTGTTCTGCTAATAGCTCCGGCATGGCCTCACAGGTTTTGGTATGCGGATCTTGTCCGGATGGCATCTTGCCAGCCATGGACTCTTCCGTTAAGACCAGACCTTCTGTCACAAGGTCCTTTTTTCCATCCGGATCTGAAATCCTTAAATTTAAAGGTATGGAGATTGAACGCTTGATTCTTGGTCATAGAGGTTTCTCTGACTCCGTGATTAATACTATGTTACAGGCTCGTAAATCTGTATCTCGAGAGATATATTATAGAGTCTGGAAGACTTATATTTCATGGTGTCTTTCTCATCATTTTTCTTGGCATTCTTTTAGAATACCGAGAATTTTACAATTTCTTCAGGATGGTTTGGATAAGGGTTTGTCCGCAAGTTCTTTGAAAGGACAAATCTCTGCTCTTTCTGTTCTTTTTCACAGAAAGATTGCTATTCTTCCTGATATTCATTGTTTTGTACAAGCTTTGGTTCGTATAAAACCTGTCATTAAGTCAATTTCTCCTCCTTGGAGTTTGAATTTGGTTCTGGGAGCTCTTCAAGCTCCTCCGTTTGAACCTATGCATTCATTGGACATTAAATTACTTTCTTGGAAAGTTTTGTTCCTTTTGGCCATCTCTTCTGCTAGAAGAGTTTCTGAATTATCTGCTCTTTCGTGTGAGTCTCCTTTTCTGATTTTTCATCAGGATAAGGCGGTGTTGCGAACTTCTTTTGAATTTTTACCTAAAGTTGTGAATTCCAACAACATTAGTAGAGAAATTGTGGTTCCTTCATTATGTCCTAATCCTAAGAATTCTAAGGAGAAATCATTGCATTCTTTGGATGTTGTTAGAGCTTTGAAATATTATGTTGAAGCTACGAAATCTTTCCGTAAGACTTCTAGTCTATTTGTTATCTTTTCCGGTTCTAGGAAAGGCCAGAAAGCTTCTGCCATTTCTTTGGCATCTTGGTTGAAATCTTTAATTCATCTTGCCTATGTTGAGTCGGGTAAAACTCCGCCTCAAAGAATTACAGCTCATTCTACTAGGTCAGTATCTACTTCCTGGGCGTTTAGGAATGAAGCTTCGGTTGACCAGATCTGCAAAGCAGCAACTTGGTCTTCTTTGCATACTTTTACTAAATTCTACCATTTTGATGTATTTTCTTCTTCTGAAGCAGTTTTTGGTAGAAAAGTTCTTCAGGCAGCGGTTTCAGTTTGAATCTTCTGCTTATGTTTTTTGTTAAACTTTATTTTGGGTGTGGATTATTTTCAGCAGGAATTGGCTGTCTTTATTTTATCCCTCCCTCTCTAGTGACTCTTGTGTGGAAAGATCCACATCTTGGGTAGTCATTATCCCATACGTCACTAGCTCATGGACTCTTGTTAATTACATGAAAGAAAACATAATTTATGTAAGAACTTACCTGATAAATTCATTTCTTTCATATTAACAAGAGTCCATGAGGCCCACCCTTTTTTGTGGTGGTTATGATTTTTTTGTATAAAGCACAATTATTCCAATTCCTTATTTTATATGCTTCACACTTTTTCTTATCACCCCACTTCTTGGCTATTCGTTAAACTGATTTGTGGGTGTGGTGAGGGGTGTATTTATAGGCATTTTAAGGTTTGGGAAACTTTGCCCCTCCTGGTAGGAATGTATATCCCATACGTCACTAGCTCATGGACTCTTGTTAATATGAAAGAAATGAATTTATCAGGTAAGTTCTTACATAAATTATGTTTTTTTTTGCTTATGGTAAGTTCTTATTAGGTCAGTGTGGGGGTCGTTTGCACCTGTTTAGCCTGTAGACTATTAGTTTGCACTCTTTATGGCTATATCATAGCCAGGGGACTATTATGTCAGGCATTTTAGGCTTGGGTATATAAGTAAAAAAATAACTTTTAATTTTTTTTTTCTCCTGTTAAGTGTAGTCAGTCCACGGGTCATCATTACTTCTGGGATATTAACTCCTCCCCAACAGGAAGTGCAAGAGGATCACCCAAGCAGAGCTGCCACACAGCTCCTCCCCTCTACGTCACACCCAGTCATTCTCTTGCACCCAACTAATAGATAGGATGTGTGAGAGGACTGTGGTGATTATACTTAGTTTTTATATCTTCAATCAAAAGTTTGTTATTTTAAAACCGCACCGGAGTGTGTTGTTCCTTCTCAGGTAGAATTTGAAGAAGAATCTACCTGAGTTTTTGGATGATTTTAGCCGGCGTAGCTAAGATTCATTTTGCTGTTCTCGGCCATTCTGAGGAGTGAGGTAAACTTCAGATCAGGGGACAGCGGGCAGGTTCACCTGCAAAGAGGTATGTTGCAGTATATTATTTTCTGAGGAATGGAATTGATTGAGAAAATACTGCCAATACCGATATAATGTAAGTTCAGCCTTAAATGCAGTAGTAGCAACTGGTATCAGGCTGTTATGTATATATGTTTACACTTCAGTATTCTGGGGAATGGCACTTCACTGGGATAATACTATATGCATATAACTTTTAGCCTAACTTGCAGTGGGAACGTCTAGCAGCAGGCTGTTTAATGACATTTCATATTATTTGATTTTAAACGTTTTGCTGGCATGTTAAATCGTTTAATTATCTGAGGTACTGGGTGAAAAATTGTTTTGGGGTGTGTGAGGGGGAGGGGCCTATTTTGGCGCTTTTGCTACGCATCAGAAATTCAGTCACAAGTCTGTTTCTCTCCCTGCATGATCCGAATCGTCTCTACAGAGCTCAAGGGTCTTCAAAAATTATTTTGAGGGAGGTAATCACTCACAGCAGACCTGTGAGATTGTGCTTTGAATGTGATAAAAAACGTTTATATTTTGTACATTTTTTTCTGCTATTAAGGGTTAGTTATCCATTGCTAATGGGGACAATCCTTTGCTAAATTTATGCCTTTACCGGGAAAAATTTGGTTTTTATAATTTCTCCGGTTCATTGTTATTCAACTGTCATAGTTTTTTTCTGTGCTTCTTAAAGGCACAGTGCGTTTTTCATATTACTTGTAAATTGAGTTGAAAAGTATTTCCAAGCTTGCTAGTTTAATTGCTAGTTTGTTAAACATGTCTGACTCAGAGGAATATCTCTGTGCTATATGTGCAAAAGCCAAGGTGGAGCCCAATAGAAATTTATGTACTAATTGCATTGATGCTACTTTAAATAAAAGTCAATCTGTACAAATTGAACATCATTCACCAAACGACGAGGGGGAAGTTATGCCGACTAACTTGCCTCACGTGTCAGTACCTGCATCTCCCGCTCGGGAGGTGCGTGATATTGTAACGCCGAGTACTTCAGGGCGGCCATTACAAATCACACTTCAGAACATGGCTAATGTTATGACTGAAGTTTTGTCTAAATTACCAGAACTTAGAGGTAAGCGAGATCACTCTGGGGTGAGAACAGAGTGCGCTGATAATAATAGGGCCATGTCAGATACTGCGTCACAATTTGCAGAACATGAGGACGGAGAGCTTCAATCTGCAGGTGACGGATCTGATCCAAATAGAGTGGATTCAGACATTTCAAATTTTAAGTTTAAACTAGAAAACCTCTGTGTACTGCTAGGGGAGGTATTAGCGGCTCTGAATGATTGTAACACCGTTGCAATCCCAGAGAAATTATGTAGGCTGGATAGATACTATGCAGTACCAGCGAGTACTGACGTATTTCCTATACCTAAGAGGCTTACAGAGATAATTACTAAGGAGTGGGATAGGCCCGGTGTACCCTTTTCCCCCCCTCCTGTATTTAGAAAAATGTTTCCAATAGACGCCACCACACGGGACTTATGGCAGATGGTCCCTAAGGTGGAGGGAGCGGTTTCTACTCTGGCTAAGCGTACCACTATCCCGGTGGAGGATAGCTGTGCCTTTTCAGATCCAATGGATAAAAAATTAGAGGGTTACCTTAAGAAAATGTTTGTTCAACAAGGTTTTATATTGCAACCCCTTGCATGTATTGCGTCTGTCACGGCTGCGGACGCATTTTGGTCCGAGTCTCTGGAAGAGACTCTTGACTCAATAACTATAGATGAGATTTCAAATAAGCTTAAAACCCTTAAGCTAGCTAATTCATTTATTTCAGATGCCGTAGTACATTTAACTAAACTTACGGCTAAGAATTCCGGATTCGCCATTCAGGCACGTAGAGCACTGTGGCTAAAATCCTGGTCAGCTGATGTTACTTCTAAATCTAAATTACTTAACATACCTTTCAAAGGGCAGACCTTATTCGGGCCCGGTTTGAAAGAAATTATCGCTGACATTACAGGAGGTAAAGGCCATGCCCTGCCTCAAGACAGAGCCAAACCTAGGGCTAGACAGTCTAATTTTCGTGCCTTTCGTAACTTCAAGGCAGGAGCAGCATCAACTTCCTCTGCACCAAAACAGGAAGGAGCTGTTGCTCGCTACAGACAAGGCTGGAAACCTAACCAGTCCTGGAACAAGGGCAAGCAGGCCAGAAAACCTGCTGCTGCCCCTAAGACAGCATGAATTGAGGGCCCCCGATCCGGGAACGGATCTAGTGGGGGGCAGACTTTCTCTCTTCGCCCAGGCTTGGGCAAGAGATGTCCAGGATCCCTGGGCGTTAGAGATCATATCTCAAATCTGTTTGTGGTTCCCAAGAAAGAAGGAACCTTCAGACCAATCTTGGATTTAAAGATCTTAAACAAATTCCTAAGAGTTCCATCGTTCAAAATGGAAACTATTCGGACAATCTTACTCATGATCCAAAAGGGTCAGTACATGACCACAGTGGATTTAAAGGACGCTTACCTTCACATACCGATTCACAAAGATCATTTCCGGTATCTAAGGTTTGCCTTCCTAGACAGGCATTACCAGTTTGTAGCTCTTCCATTCGGATTGGCTACGGCTCCAAGAATCTTCACAAAGGTTCTGGGCGCTCTTCTGGCGGTACTAAGACCGCGAGGAATTTCGGTGGCTCCGTACCTAGACGACATTCTGATACAAGCGTCAAGCTTTCAAACTGCCAAGTCTCATACAGAGTTAGTACTGGCATTTCTAAGGTCGCATGGGTGGAAGGTGAACGAAGAGAAAAGTTCTCTCTTTCCACTCACAAGAGTTCCCTTCTTGGAGACTCTTATAGATTCTGTAGAAATGAAGATCTACCTGACAGAAGACAGGTTAACAAAGCTTCAAAATGCTTGCCGTGTCCTTCATTCCATTCAACACCCGTCAGTGGCTCAATGCATGGAGGTAATCGGCTTAATGGTAGCGGCAATGGACATAGTACCCTTTGCACGCCTACATCTCAGACCGCTGCAATTGTGCATGCTAAGTCAGTGGAATGGGGATTACTCAGATTTGTCCCCTACTCTGAATCTGGATCAAGAGACCAGAAATTCTTTTCTATGGTGGCTTTCTCGGCCACATCTGTCCAGGGGGATGCCATTCAGCAGACCAGATTGGACAATTGTAACAACAGACGCCAGCCTACTAGGTTGGGGCGCTGTCTGGAATTCCCTGAAGGCTCAGGGATCATGGACTCAGGAGGAGAGTCTCCTTCCAATAAACATTCTGGAATTGAGAGCAGTTCTCAATGCCCTTCTGGCTTGGCCTCAGTTAACAACTCGGGGATTCATCAGGTTTCAGTCGGACAACATCACGACTGTAGCTTACATCAACCATCAAGGAGGGACAAGAAGCTCCCTAGCGATGATGGAAGTATCAAAGATAATTCGCTGGGCAGAGTCTCACTCTTGCCACCTGTCAGCGATCCACATTCCTGGAGTGGAGAACTGGGAGGCGGATTTCCTAAGTCGTCAGACTTTTCATCCGGGGGAGTGGGAACTTCATCCGGAGGTCTTTGCCCAAATACTTCGACTTTGGGGCAAACCAGAGATAGATCTCATGGCGTCTCGCCAGAACGCCAAGCTTCCTTGTTACGGGTCCAGGGACCCGGGAGCGGTCCTGGTAGATGCTTTGACAGCACCTTGGACCTTCGGGATGGCCTATGTGTTTCCACCCTTCCCGATGCTTCCTCGATTGATTGCCAGGATCAAACAGGAGAGAGCATCGGTGATTCTAATAGCGCCTGCGTGGCCACGCAGGACCTGGTATGCAGATCTAGTGGACATGTCATCCTGTCCACCTTGGTCTCTGCCTCTGAGACAGGACCTTCTAATTCAGGGTCCTTTCAAACATCAAAATCTAATTTCTCTGAAGCTGACTGCTTGGAAATTGAACGCTTGATTTTATCAAAGCGTGGATTTTCGGAGTCAGTAATTGATACCTTAATACAGGCTAGGAAACCTGTTACCAGAAAGATTTACCATAAAATATGGTGAAAATACTTACATTGGTGCGAATCCAAGAGTTACTCATGGAGTAAGGTTAGGATTTCTAGGATATTGTCTTTTCTACAAGAGGGTTTAGAAAAGGGTTTATCTGCTAGTTCCTTAAAGGGACAGATCTCAGCTCTGTCCATTCTTTTACACAAACGTCTGTCAGAAGTTCCAGACGTTCAGGCTTTTTGCCAGGCCTTGGCCAGGATTAAGCCTGTGTTTAAAACTGTTGCTCCACCATGGAGCTTAAATTTAGTTCTTAACGTTTTACAGGGTGTTCCGTTTGAACCCCTTCATTCCATTGATATTAAATTGTTATCTTGGAAAGTTCTGTTTTTAATGGCTATTTCCTCGGCTCGAAGAGTCTCTGAGTTATCGGCCTTACATTGTGATTCTCCTTATCTGATTTTTCATTCAGACAAGGTAGTTCTGCGTACTAAACCTGGGTTCTTACCTAAGGTAGTCACTAATAGGAATATCAATCAGGAGATTGTTGTCCCATCATTGTGTCCTAACCCTTCTTCAAAGAAGGAACGACTTCTACACAATCTGGATGTAGTTCGTGCCCTGAAATTTTATTTACAGGCAACTAAAGATTTTCGCCAAACTTCTTCCCTGTTTGTCGTTTATTCTGGACAGAGGAGAGGTCAAAAAGCTTCTGCTACCTCTCTCTCTTTTTGGCTTCGTAGTATAATACGTTTAGCCTATGAGACTGCTGGACAGCAGCCTCCTGAAAGAATTACAGCTCATTCTACTAGAGCTGTGGCTTCCACTTGGGCCTTTAAGAATGAGGCATCTGTTGAACAGATTTGCAAGGCTGCAACTTGGTCTTCTCTTCATACTTTTTCCAAATTTTACAAATTTGACACTTTTGCTTCTTCGGAGGCTGTTTTTGGGAGAAAGGTTCTTCAGGCAGTGGTCCCTTCCGTATAAAGATCCTGCCTGTCCCTCCCGTCATCCGTGTACTTTAGCTTTGGTATTGGTATCCCAGAAGTAATGATGACCCGTGGACTGACTACACTTAACAGGAGAAAACATAATTTATGCTTACCTGATAAATTCCTTTCTCCTGTAGTGTAGTCAGTCCACGGCCCGCCCTGTTTTTTATGGCAGGTCTAAAATTTTAAATTATACTCCAGTCACCACTGCACCCTATAGTTTCTCCTTTCTCGTTTGGTTCTCGGTCGAATGACTGGGTGTGACGTAGAGGGGAGGAGCTGTGTGGCAGCTCTGCTTGGGTGATCCTCTTGCACTTCCTGTTGGGGAGGAGTTAATATCCCAGAAGTAATGATGACCCGTGGACTGACTACACTACAGGAGAAAGGAATTTATCAGGTAAGCATAAATTATGTTTTTTTAAATTATGCATTTGAGCATTTTTACTTCAACAAAAAAACATTGGAGATATGTCGTCTCCAACAATAAAGTTTGGGAATACAGCACTTCTTATTTCTAATTAATTTAGCACTCTGCCATAAAAATAGGAAATACCTACATAGTGCAAACACAACAAATTACATAAAATATACACACATAATTATAAAATCAATAGACTTTGATGTACCATATAACCTCTCTAAATAAATTCAGAGGGGAAGAAAGCCATATAGATGATACAACAGACCAGCAACAGCCAGCTTCTAGCAGATGGTGTTTATATAGATACTGGTAATATCTGGGCAAGGAATAATAAAGGGAGCTATGATGTCTTGTGTGCCTCCATATATTGCACATTGCCATAAATATATATACTGTAGTTATATTATATAAGGTTCACAAGAACAAGGAACTTAAATTTTTCCTAGATTTGAAAACTTTAAACAAGTTTCTCAGGGTTTCTTTTTTTCAAGATGGAAACTATTCAGACTATTCTTCCTCTTGATCAACCAGGACAGTTCTTGTCCTCTATAGATCGTAAGGATACTTATCTTCATATCCCCATTCACAAGGATCATCATTTTCAGTTTCATCTGGCTACTGCTCCCATATTTTGTTTTATTATTGTTATTTTTTTTAATAGGTTCTAGGCTCTCTCTTATCTGTGATAAGAGCTCAGGGTATTTTGGCGGTTCCTTTCCTGGATGATATCTTAATACAGGCTCCATCTTTACATTTAGCACTATCTCTTTCCAACCACATTCATGAAGAAAAAAAGTCTGGTGGGAAGTAACCTTTTCAAGAAGTTATTTGTCCCCTCAGTCCAACATTATTTTTCTAGATGTAATAATCAACTCAGTCTCCATAACATTTTCTTTGACAGATCACAGAAGGGTGACGTTTTTCTGTAGCTCTTTGTATGGATGTATTAGGTATTTTTATTAGCAGCCTCAGATGCTATTCTTTTTGCTTGGTTTCACATGAAGGCTTTTCAGCTTTGTATGCTAAAATAAGTCAGTCCCTTTTTTTGGTGGATCAATCATTAGTCCATTGTTCTGGGGGCTTTGTTTGTCCATCCATATTGGACTGTGATCTCGACAGATGCAAGTCTTTCAGGTTGGGGTGCAGTCTTGGGTTCCCAGAGGGCACAGGGAGTCTGGTTACTTCGGGAGGTGAAGTTGCCAATAATTATTCTGGAACCCTGTGCAATTTGTAGGTCCCTTCTCCTTGAACTTATCCTGGAAAAAGACTTATATATGCATTTCCTGACAATGGTACAGCAGTGGCTTACATCAGTCATCAAGGGGGAACTTGCAGTTACCTGGTTATGAGTGAGGTTTCCCAAATTCTGGCATGGCAGAGAGCAATCCCTTCATCTAGGGCAGTGTTTCCCAGCCATGATCCTAAAGTACCCCTAACAGTCCTGGTTTTTATTATAGCTGAACTAGAGCACAGGCGAAATAATCATCGGATGGATGAGAGCAGGTTGGTTACGGATTAGCTAATTACTACACCTGTGCACTGGTTCAGCTATAATGAAAACCAGGCATGTTGGGGGTACTTGAGGACCGTGGTTGAGAAACACTGATCTAGGGGATTTGTCTCTTCATCTGGAAACCTTCAGTCAGATTGTAGACCTCTGTGGGGTCTTCCGGTACTAGCTCCCCAGATTCGTTGCGAGGTACAGGAATCCTCAGGTGCAGTTTGTGGATGCTTTAGTAGTTCCTTGGTTGTTTTGTCTGGCCTACATTTTTCCACCTTTTTTCTGTTACCAAGGGTAATAGCCAGGATCAAGCAGGAGGTATCATCAGTAATCCGGATTGCTCCAGCTTGTCCTCGCAAGTTTTGGTTTGCAGATCTGGTGCAGATATCCAGTTGTCCTCCTTGGCCTCTTCCTTTGCGTCATGAGGTTCAGTATCAAGGTCCATTTTTTTCATCAGGATCTAAAATCTCAATTTGAAGGCTTGGAGATTAAACGCTTAGTTTTAAGACAGAGAGGTTTTCTGATTATGTAATTAAAACATTGGTTCAGGCTGTAAACCTGTGACAAGCTTTTTATATACTGCTGTGTGGAACATGGGTTGAGTTGATTTTCCTCTCTTAGATTTCCTAGAATTCTTCTATTTCTTCAGGATGGTTTAGAATAAGGGTTCATCCTCTAGTTCTTTAAAGAGGTAGCTATCTGCTCTTTGTCTTGTTTTACAAGAAAATATATTCAGAATTTTGTCCAGGCTTTAGTCAAGATTCCATGGAAGAGAAATTGGTTTATCAAGCTTAATCCTAATTTGTTTTATTAAGAGTTTTGCAGGTTTCTCCTTTTCCTAGAATAATTTCTGATTTGTCTGCTTTTTATTGTGAGCATCCTTATCTTATTTTTTTTCAGGATAAGGCAGTTTTGAGAACTGAGTATGAGTTTTTGTCTAAGGTGGTTCTTCTTTTAACATTGATCTTTTTGTCCTAATCCAAAGAATTCTAAAGAGAGGCTTATCCATAATTTGTATGTGGTCATACATTTGAAGTTATATTTGCAGACTAATAAGGATTTTAGACAATCTTCCAGCTTGTTTATTTTTCAGGTTCCAGAAAGGGTCAGAAGGCTACAGCCGTTTTCATTCGCCTTTTGGTTAAAGCTTTCTTGGAGACGGGTCAGTCTCCTTATAAACGGATTACTGCCAGATTACCAGATTAATTGCTATTTCTTGGGCCTTTAAGAATGAGTCCTTTGTTGATCAAATTAGCAAGGCATTGTATTGGTCTTCTGTACTTACTTTTTCTAAATTCCACCATTTTGATGTTTTTACTGGTAGGCAAGTCCTTCAGACAGCTGCATCTGGGCATTAAAAATTGTTGTACATAATTTTTTTTCTATATAAACAAAAAACTAATCATTCAATCTATTTGGAATAGTATAAGTGTAGTGTTGCCCAGATTACTCGTGGACTCCACAGCTTGGGTATCTCAGGAGTAATGGATCACCCATTATTTTCTATTTTGGCAACAGTTCGAGTATGCACCTCCTTTTTTTTTTATCTTGCTCTTTTTTGTGTTGCTTTTATTTTAATTTCCAACCTTTTCTGACTTGGCTATATGTCAGAGTAGTTTTCATTAAGGTGGGAGGAGTTTTAAGGGTTCTGGTTTTGGGACCTTTGTCTCCTCCTAGTGGTCTTGAGTATAATTCCCAGGAGTAATGGACCGTGGACAGTCACCACTATGAAAGAAATTAATAAATCAGGTAAGCATAAATTATATTTTTCACAATGCCATTTCATTTCTGCTTGAAGGTGGTTTCTTTTTGGAATGTTTATTCTGAGATTGTGGCTCCTTTGACAGAGACTGTCTGTTTCCTAGGAACAAACAAGATCCTCACACGCTTAATATTGTCAGAGATGTCAGATATTATATGAAGTTTCTAAGGATATCAGGAAGTATTTTTTGTTCTCCTCTCTGGTGCCTGAAATGGATAAAAAAAAAAAAAAGCTTTTTTAGCTAATGTGATTTGGGTTATAATCCATGTGGGTTCATAATGAGATGTTAATTTCTCTTGAAGTTCAAGATCGTTCTACTTTGCATCTTTCTGGGAATAGCATCATAAAGCTTTAGTGGAATAGCTATTCAAGACCAACATGTTTTGCATTTCTCTAAATAGATTGCTGCTTGGCTATGACTGAACAAACTTAAACAGAAATAAAAGTGTGTGTATATATATATATGTGTGTGTGTGTGTCTATATATATATATATATATGTATGTATATATATATATATATATATATATATGTATATATATGTATGTATATATATATATGTATGTATGTATGTATATATATATATATATATATATATATATATGTATGTGTATATATATATATATATATATATATATATATTTATATAATATTTTAGCGACTACCCATTCTTTCTGACTTCTTTAGTCAGAGGCCATCTTCCTATCAATATTATTATCTAGTTCAAGTGGGGGGGTTAAAATAGTAGGTATGCATTTGTTTTAGTGTTGAGCAGAGGTGGATACCTGGCAACACACATCCTCTATTTCTACCGTAAAAGTCCTTTGGTACCAGTTGTCCTGAGATAGTGCTTTGCAGTATCCTCATATATGCATATTTAATAATTGCAAAACTTAAACCCTAAACTAACTTGAGATTTATTAATTAAAACTCACTATACGAGCAGAAAGTTATTGTGAAGTCTTGGAACCTTTTCTAGTGTCTGACTGCAGTAGTATTTTAGGTTTGCTATTCATGCGGGAGTAGCGTTATGAATCTTCATATGATCATTTGCTAATCATGGAGAGTAAGTTTTTTTTTACATAGATTTGTATCTTTGGAGTTTATTATGTTATATGCAGCTAAATGCTAAAAATTACCTTTTTAGATAATTTACTTCCACAATCAAAGATTTTTGCTTCTACAAGCAATCCCGATATCTTGAGTGGATGGGATTCTTGGGAAGAACCTTCAAAAAGTGCCACTAGTTTTCTTCCAAAGCCTAACAAATCTGCTTTTCTAGGTAAGTTTAAAAAAAATTCTGTTTGCCCACAATGGTATGTTATGAAATGAATAAGTTGATGCAGAAAATTACGGTATTAAAAAAACATTATAGTAAAAGAATTACATGCATAAATTTGTTAGTGCATGCATGTCATTGCTTTCATCAGATAGTGAGTCCACATGTTGTGTGGGAATTCCACTCTATGACCAGTAGGAGGTGGAAACAAACTAACACACCAGAGCTTTAAAATCGCTCCTACTTCCCATGATCCGAACACCTTTTTCTTTTACACGCTCAGAAATTACTGCTGCGCTATACACAGTCTTTCTTTCTCCTGCGCTAAGATCTTCATGTTTCCTTCGGGTTTCTTGGTTTTAGTGCTTTTTTTCTTACCTGGGGTTCCGGTTAGCTGCTAACATGGAGTCTGTTTTTAAAATTGTCGCGGGCAAATTAGGCTTGCAATGATGCAATTTGCATCATTTTATTGCGTAATTTTTAGCATGAATATTTTTGGCACAAAATCGTGTCTGCTGTGACACCAGTTGCGCCATTTTATTGCGTTTTTTTGGCGCAAGGTCGCATCTATTGTGCTGCGAGTTGCGTCATTTTTGGCACAAGGTTGCGCCTGTTATGACGCGAGTTCTGTTTTTTTCAGTGCGCCGTTCTTGGCGCCAAAATGTATTAAATTAAGTCTCTCCCTCTAATGCTCACTGCTTTCATATTATAGTGAACTATGATGCTTTGGATTTTACTTTTTGTATAAGAATTTTATCATAAGCATTTTTTCCCATTCCTGAAACTGCTATATTGAGGAAATTTAATATTTTGTTTAAATTTTATTTTTTTTATTCTTTGTTACATTTTGCAAGATGTCTCAAACTGATCCTGCCTCTGATGTTACTGTAGGAACTAAGCTGCCTGAACACAATTCTACCATAGCTAAGTGTGCTTGTTGTAAACAAGCTGACCTTATTTCTTCAGCTCAATTATGTGACAAATTATTACATGCTGATAATGTTTCTATGAGTACAAATACATCTACTGTTATGCCTTCTCAGTCTAATGTACCTGATATTCCTGCAGATGTAAAATTTCCATCTAAAGAGGAGGAGAGTCCACTGCTTCATTCATCACTTGTGTAATTAAGAACCTGGCCACCAGGAGGAGGCAAAGACACCCCATCCAAAGGCTTTAATACCTCCCCCACTCCCCTCCTCCCCCAGTCATTCTTTACCTTTCGTCACAGGAGGTTGGCAGAGAAGTGTCAGAAGATTCGTAGAGTTTCTAATCGAGGGTAGTACTCTTTGCAATGGGACTGGAGTTTTAAGTAGTCCTGTCAGCCTCTCAGTGAGAGCATGGGTGAAAGTTAGAGTCCAGAGATGCAGGGGGAGTTCTTCTGCGAAACCATCCCAACTCATATTAACAGCTCCTTAAGCAATCAGCGTTGACAAGTTTCACTGCCTGCTTTTATTCTCTCAAGTCCATGTCAGGAGCGACGCTGCTTACCTGTCACACTTGAAGGGCCATGTTACTGTTCCACGGCATTGATTCTGGTAAGATCATTATATTTTATATATATATATATATATATATATATATATATATATATATATATATATAAATATATATATATATATAAATATATATATATGTTATAACGCAAGAAGACAGGGTCACAGTGTGACTCCTTTTTATTTATATAGAATCTATGGTAATACCCTTGGAAGGGGGTTATTGAACAGGGGGGATTTTAATATACATAATAATGTTTAATGTGTTTTTTGCTACACTTGTTTGAGATGAGGCTCTGTCAATGTGGAACAGTTAGAGCGAGATTGAGGCAGGCTTTTTGGCACGTCTTTCGCACAGTGCAGGGGCGGTCCTGCATGGCATTCCGCGTGGCCTTTCTCGACCTGTGTGCGGAGGAGACGAAAGCTGTTTCTTGTAGTCCGGGTCATAGGAAGTGGTGAGTGCCCCGGCCATTGGGATATAAAGGTGCCATTTAATCTATAATCAAGTATACTAAGTGTGTATACTGTGAGGAGGTTCCGGTGGAACCGCCGTTACAGTTCTGTTCCACATGTTATGACAATATTACTAATTCTAAAAAGAATAAAGTATTTAGTACAGCTGAGCCATCCACCTCTGAGGGTTCTCCGTCCCCCCAGATGCGTTCCCTTCAAGCATCTCCGATTACACAAGCAGTTCCCCAGGGCAGTACTAACCCTCCCGCGGGAGTGGCCCTTTGGCCTCCAGTCTTCGCCGATCAATTGCAGACGGCGGTTTCTGCGGCCATAAATGCGATGCTTCGTCCTACTAAGTGCAAGCAGAAGGTACGGCACTGCTATCCGTCTCATGGGTCTTCGACTCCGCTGGATAACTTGGACAGATTATCCGCAGAGGAGGACAACTCCGACTTATCGGAGAATGTCACTTCTGAGTCGAAATCAGAAGTTTAAGATGGAGCACTTGCGTTTCCTGCTGAAGGAGAGGTGCTTGCTACGTTAGAGTTTCCGGAATCGAAACTACCGGGAACCTTCGATCTCTAAACTGGATAGGGTTTACAAGGACAGGGTAGTGCCTCAGGCCTTCCCGGTTCCTATCAAAATGGTGAACATTATTAAAAATGAATGGGAGAAACTAGGTTCGCCCTTTTCTCCCTCGTCTTCTTTTAAGAAGCTTTCCCCGTTCTGGACACGCAGCTTGAATTGTGGGGGAACCGTCCCAAGGGTGGATGGTGCTATCTCCACGCTCGCTAAGAGAATGACCATTCCACTTGAGGATAGCTCCTCTTTTATGGAACCCATGGATAAAAAGATGGAATCCATGTTGCGGAAGATGTTCCAAATGGCGGGGTTCATTTTCCAACTGGCTTATCTCTGCGGTGGCTGGTGCGGCTACCTATTGGTGTGACGCACTAACGGCAATTGTCAAGGGGGAGACCCCCCTCGAGGAGATTATGGATCGAATCAAAGCCTTAAGGGTAGCGCATTCATTCATTTGTGATGCTAACATGCAGACTATTCGCCTGAACGCTAAGACATCAGGGTTTTCTGTTTTAGCTCGCAGGGCTCTGTGGCTAAAATAGTGGTCTGCTGACATGTCTAAGTCTTGCTTGCTTTCCCTACCATTCAAGGGGAAGGTTTTGTTTGGCCTGGGCCTGGATTCTATCATATCTACTGTCACGGGTGGCAAGGGCGCCTTCTTACCTAAGGATAAGAAAGCCAAACCCAAGGGATCTACTTTTCGTCCCTTTCATGCAGACAAGTCTCAGCGCCATCAGCCTTCCGCAAAATCTGAGCAATCCAAGGGATCTTGGAAGCCAGCAAACTCTCTTTGAATAAGTCTTAGCAGAACAAGAAGCCCGCCGAGTCAAAGTCGGCATGAAGGGGTGGCCAGGGGTACAGGAAAGGTTTCAAATCGTATTTGCCCAGAGGCAGGTTCCTCCTGTCAAACATCTCTATGAAACCAGAAAAGAGAGACGCCTTCCTGGGATGTGTGAGGGATCTCTCATCCCAGTTCCTCCAGCAGAAGAGGTCTGGGGTTATTATTCAAACCTTTTTGTGGTCCCAAAGAAGGAGGGCACGTTTTGTCCAAGTCTGGACCTAAGGGCTCTAAACAAGTTTTTGTCAGTGCCATCATTCAAGATGGAGACGATCAGGTCAGTTCAGGAGGGGCAATTCATGATGACTATAGACCTGAAGGATGCTTACCTTCATGTTCCAATCCACAAAGATCACTTCAAATTTCTAAGTTTCGCCTTTCTAGACCAGCACTTCTAGTTTGTGGCCCTTCCGTTTGGTCTGGCAATGGCCCCAAGAGTCTTTACAAAGATTCTGAGAACTCTTCTCGCAGTAGCGAGAGCCAGAGGGATTGCAGTGGCTCCATATCTGGACGATATCCTGATCCAGGCTCCGTCCTTACAGTCTGGCGGAGGATCCTTTGAGAGCTCTCCTCCTTCTACTTCGATCCCACGGGTGGAAGATAAATTAAGGGAAGAGTTCATTGGTCCCCAGCAACAGGGTGGAGTTCCTGGGTACGATACTAGATTTTTCTACAATGAAGATATTTCTGACAGACCAGAGACATTGCAAGCTTCCGTCCAACTGTCTAACCCTGCAGACATCCTCCAGGACATCTGTGGCCAAGTGTATGTAGGTAATCGGACTCATGGTATCCAGCATAGATGTCATTCCTTTTGCCAGGTTTCATCTCAGACCTCTGCAACTGTGCATGTTGAGACAATGGAATGGTGATCATTCAGATTTAACCCAACAGATATCTCTGGACAGACCGGTGAGGGAGTCCCTGTTTTGGTGGACCCGACCGGGCCAGTTGTCCCAGGGGACTTCCTTCCTAAGACCATCCTGGGAGATTGTAACCACGGATGCAAGTCTATCAGGATGGGGAGCAGTTTTGAGGTGCCAGAGTGGCACAAGGCAGATGGACTCGAAAGGAATCGAGTCTATCTATAAATATTCTGGAACTTCGAGTGATATTCAATGCTCTGAAGGCTTGGCCCCTTCTGGGGTCGTCCCAATTCATCAGATTCCAATTGGACAACATCACCTCGGTGGCTTACATAAACCACCAGCGGGGGGGGGGGGGGACGAGAATCTCCCTAGCAATGAGGGAAGTATCTCGGATTCTGCAATGGGGAGAGACTCACAATTGCTCGCTCTCCACGATCCACATTCTGGGTGTAGACAACTGGGATCGGATTTTCTGAGTAGACAGACGTTTCATCCAGGGGAATGGTCTCTCCACTCCGAGATGTTTGTGGAGATCTGCAGCAGATGGGGGACACTGGAAATAGATCTCATGGCGTCCAGACTCAATTACAAGCTACCCAGATACGGGTTGCGATCCAGGGATCCCCAGGCGGAACTGATAGACGCCTTGGCGGTACCCTGGGACTTCAACCTAATCTACTTATTTCCACCGTTGCCTCTTCTACCTCGAGTAGTGGTCCGCATCAAGCAGGAGCAAGCTTTGGCTATTCTGATTGCTCTGTCGGGACCGTGGAGGAAGTGGTTTGCGGATCTAGTTGCGATGTCGTCATAGCCGCTGTGGAAGTTACCTTGTCGCAGGGATCTGCTAGTTCAAGGTCCTTTTCTACATAAAAAAAGGCTGACTGCGTGGAGATTAAACGCCTAGTCTTAGCCAAGAGAGTTTTTTCGGAGAGTGTGATCGACACTCTCGTCCAGGCCAGGAAGCCGGTCACTAGATGCATCTACCACAAGGTGTGGAGGACCTACTTGTCCTGGTGTGAGGAGCGAGGATACCCATGACATAAGGATCAAGGTATCCAGGATTTTGGCCTTTATCCAGGATGGTCTGGATAAGGGTCTTGCCACCAGTTCCCTAAGGGAACAGATCTTGGCTTTATTGGTACTGTTGTATAAGAAGCTTGCAGAGCTTCCTGACATTCAGTCCTTTGTTCAGGCTCGGTCGAGGATTAGACCGGTTTTCAGGCTCCTCCCTGGAGTTTGAACTTGGTGCTTAAGGTCTTGCAGAGTGCTCCGTTTGAGCCTATGCATGCACTAGACATTAAAATTAAATTATTGGCTATTGCATCGGCACGCATATTCTGAGTTGGCGGCCTTACAATTTGAGCCTCCTTACTTGGTTTTTCATGCTGACAAAGCCGTTCTGCAAACCGGTTTGGGATTTCTTCCCAATGTAGTGTCAAGTCGTAACATTAACCAGGAAATAGTGGTTCCTTCCTTGTGTCCTAACCCGTCCTCTTTGAAGGAGAGGTTACTTCATAATCTGAATGTGGTTCGGGCCTTGAAGTTTTATCTTAAAGCCACGAAGGAGTTCAGACAGACGTTGTCCTTATTTGTTGTGTATACTGGAAGGCACAGGGGGCAGAGGGCCTCTGCAACTTCTCTATCTTTTTGGTTGAGGAGTATGATCTTTCTGGCTTATGAGACAGCGGGACACAAGCCTCGTCAGAGGATTATGGCTCATTCAACTAGAGCTGTGGCCTCTTCTTGGGCCTTTAAGAATGAGGCTTCTATGGAGCAGATTTGTAAGGCGGCAACCTGGTCATACTTACATACTTTTGAAAAATTTTACTTTTTTGCTTCGGTGGAAGCAGCTTTTGAAAGAAAGGTTCTACAGGCTGTGGTGCCCTCAGTATAGGCTCTGCCTCTTTTGCCCTCCCGTTTTCTTCATTCAGTGTCCTCTAGAGCTTGGGTATTTGTTCCCACAAGTGATGAATGAAGCAGTGGACTCTGCTCCCCTTTAGTTGGAAAATATAAATTATGCTTACCTGATCATTTAATTTCCATCGTGGGGAGGAGAGTCCACTGCACCCGCCCGTTCTCCGGTGGGCTGACCTACATTTATTTTGTGTTCTTCTGGCACCATTTATACCCTTATATATCTCCTACTGTTCCTTGTTCCCTCGGCAGAATGACTGGGGGATGAGGGAAGTGTGGGAGGTATTTAAGCCTTTGACTGTGGTGTCTTTGCCTCCTCTTGGTGGCCAGGTTCTTAATTCCCACAAGTGATTAATGAAGCAGTGGACTCTCCTCCCCATGATGGAAATGAAATTATCAGGTAAGCATTAATTTTTATTGCTGCAGCCATAGAGAAGGCTATGACTGCTATTCCTCCTCTAAATAAACGTAAAAGGTCTTTCCAAACTTGTCATAAATCTAATTAATTTTGTACTGACCGACAGCATACTGAAATATCCTCTTCTGAGGAGGTTTCCTCTGACTCTGATCAGAGGAATTGAACATATTCATTCTCTATTAAAGGAAGTATTGTTTACTTTGGGTATTAAGGAGTCTAGTCCTCCTGATTGCAAAGCTAATTATCGTTTAAATTCTGTATTTAAGACTTCTGAAGTTTTTCCTATTCCAGATGCTATCTCCATTATGATTACTAAAGAATGGTATAAACCTGGTACCTCTTTTAACCCTTCTTCTAGGTTTAAGAAGTTGTATCCTTTAACTGTGGCTAGTCTAGAGTTTTAGGAAAAGATTCCTAAGGTTGATGAGGCTATTTCCACTCTTGCCAAATGTACTACTATTCCTACGGAACATAGTACTTCTTTTAAGGATCCTTTAGATAGGAAGCTCAAATCTTATCTTAGAAGAGCATATTTACATACTGGCTATATTCTTAGACCAGCTATTTCTACGGCTGATTGTTGCTGCTGCTTCAACTTTTTGGTTTGACAGTTTAACGCAGCAGTTATCAGATACTGAACTATCTAACATTGTTCTTTTACTTCAACATGTAAATCATTTAATTTGTGATGCTATGTTTGATGTCATTAAGATTAATGTCAAATCTATGTCTTTAGCTATTCTAACTAGAAGAGTTTTATGGCTTAAATCTTGGAATGCTGACAGGGTGTCTAAATCTAGATTATTATCTCTATCTTTTCAGGGTAATAATCTGTTTGGTTCACAATTGGATTCTATTATCTCCACTGTCACTGGGGGTAAGGGAGTTTTTCTGCCCCAAGACAAGAAATCTAAAGGTACATTTAAAGCTCCCAATCATTTTTGTTCCTTTCGTCAGAATAGAGAACAGAAAACCTCTCCTTCCCTTAAGGCTTCTGGCTCTAATTGGAGACCATCTCCGAATTGGAATAAATCCAAGCCTTATAAGAAACCAAATCCAGCCCCTAAGACTGCATGAAGGTGCGGCCCTCAAACCAGTTCTTCTGGTAGGGGTCAGACTAAAGTTATTTCAAGACAATTGGACAGATTCTGTCCAAAATCATTGGATTCAGAATATTGTTTCTCAAGGGTATCGAATAGGTTTCAGAATAAGACGACCTATGGGAAGATTCTTTCTTACTCATGTTTCAACAAACCCTGTGAAGGCTCAGGCTTTTCTGAAGTGTGTTTCAGACATGAGCTTTCCAGGGTGATTTGTACGAGTTCCTCAGCAGGAACAGGGATTGGGTTTCTATTCAAATCTATTCATTGTCCCAAAGAAGGAAGATTCTTTCAGACCAATCCTGGATCTGAAAACTTTAAATAGTTTTGTAAGAGTCCCAACTTTCAAGATGGTGACTATAAGGACTTTTCTGCCTTTTGTTCAGCAAGGTCATTTCATGTCCACAATAGACTTACAGGATCCATATCTTCACATTCCGATTCATCCAGACCACTATCGTTTTCTGAGATTCTCTTTTCTAGACAAGCATTACCAATTTGTCGCTCTTTCATTTGGCCTAGCAACAACACCAAGAATTTTCTCAAAGGTTCTTGGTGCCCTTCTATCTGTAATCAGAGAGCAGAGTATTGCGGTGTTTCCTTATTTGTACAATATCTTGGTACTAGTTCAATCTTTTCATTTAGCAGAATCTCACACGAAACAACTAATGTTGTTTCTTCAAAGACCTGGTTGGAGGATCAATTTACCAAAGAGTTTTCTTTCATGTAATTGGCAAGAGTCCATGAGCTAGTGACGTATGGGATATACATTCCTACCAGGAGGGGCAAAGTTTCCCAAATCTCAAAATGCCTATAAATATACCCCCCCACCACACCCACAATTCAGTTTTACAAACTTTGCCTCCTATGGAGGTGGTGAAGTAAGTTTGTGCTAGATTTCTACGTTGATATGCGCTTCGCAGCATGCTGAAGCCCGGTTTCCTCTCAGAGTGCAGTGAATGACAGAGGGATGTGAAGGGAGTATTGCCATCCTATCATATATGGTCATCCTATCGGGGATCTATTTCATAGGTTCTCTGTTTTCGGTCGTAGAGATTCATCTCCTACCTCCCTTTTCAGATCGACGCTATACTCTTATATACCATTACCTCTGCTAATTCTCGTTTCAGTACTGGTTTGGCTATCTACTATATGTAGATGAGTGTCTTTTGGTAAGTATGTCTTATTTTATTTATGACACTCAGCTATGGTTTGGCACTTTATATGTAAAGTTCTAAATATATGTTTTATACTTATATTTGCCATGATTCAGGTTAATCAGTATATTTTCTTCTTATAGACTGTCAGTTTCATTTTGGGAAATGCATATGAATAAAAAAATTTCTTACCTGAAAATTTTTCAAATTGACTTTTCTTTCTAAATTGCGGGCTGTTAGGCTCATGGGTGCAAAAAATGTTATAATTTGGCGCAAGACTTTTTTGGCGCGAGAATTACGTTTGTTGACGTAAATGTCGTCATTTCCAGCGTCGTAGTTGACGAAGAGAGTTTTCACGTAGTTGCGTCATCTATGACTCTTGTGTTTGTTGGCGCCAAAAAATTTGTCAATTGTGGGCGTCATACTTGGCGCCAATTTTTTTGACATTATTTAAGTCTTTGTTTCTTGTTGCTTCTGGTTTCCAGAGGCTTATTCTGTTTGCATTTTTTCCCATTCCTGAAACTGTCATTTAAGGAAATTGATAATTTTGCTTTATATGTTGTTTTTTCTATTACATATTGCAAGATGTCTCAATCTGACCCTGTATCAGAATCTACTTCTGGAATGCTGCTGCCTGAGGTCGGTTCTACCAAAGCTAAGTGCATATGTTGTAAACTTGTGGTAACTGTTCCTCCGGCTGTAGTTTGTGTTAGTTGCCATGATAAACTTTCAAAAGCAGTCAATATTTCCATTAGTAGTAGTCCATTACCTGTTGTTGTTCCTTCAACATCTAATGTTCAGGATATTCCTGTTAATGTAAGAGAATTTGTTTCTAATTCTATTCAGAAGGCCCTGTCTGTTATACCACCTTCTAATAAACGTAAAAGGTCTTTTAAAACTTCTCATAAATTAGATGAATTTTTAAATGACCGCCAGCATTCTAATTTATCTATCTCTGATGAGGATCTATCTGGTTCAGAAGATTCTGCCTCAGATATTGACACTGACAAATCTTCATATTTATTTAAAATGGAGTTTATTCGTTCTTTATTAAGAGGTGTTGATTGTATTATATATGGAGGAGTCTAGTCCTCTTGATATTAAAACCAGTAAACGTTTAAATTCGGGTTTTAAACCTCATGTAGTTATCCATAGGTTTTTCCAGTTCCTGATGCTATTTCAGATGTAATTTCTAGGGAATGGAATAGTTTGGGTACTTCATTTACTCCTTCTTTAAGGTTTAAGAGACTGTACCCTTTGCCGTCTGATAGATTGGAGTTTTGGGAAAAAATCCCCAAAGTTGATGGGGCTATCTCTACTCTTGCTAAACGTACTACTATTCCTACGGCAGATAGTACTTCTTTTAAAGATCCTTTAGATAGGAAGCTTGAATCTTATCTAAGGAAGGCTTATTTATGTTCAGGTCATCTTCTTAGGCCTGCTATTTCTTTGGCTGATGTTACTGCGGCTTCAACTTTTTGGTTGGAGGCTTTAGCACAACAAGTACCAGATCATAATGTGTATAGCATTGTTAAGCTTCTTCAACATGCTAATAATTTCATTTGTGATGCCATTTTTTATATCATTAGAATTGATGTCAGGTATATGTCTTTATATATTTTAGCTAGAAGAGCTTTATTGCTTAAATCTTGGAATGCAGATATGACTTCTAAGTCAACGTTGCTATCTCTTTCTTTCCAAGGTAATAAATTATTTGGTTCTCAGTTGGATTCTATCATTTCAACTGTCACTGGGGGGAAGGGAGCTTTTTTGCCTCAGGATAAAAAATCTAAGGGTAAATTTAGGTCTGCTAACAGTTTTCGTTCTTTTCGTCAGAATAAGGAACCGAAGCCTGACCCTTCCCCTAAAGGAACGGTTTCCAATTGGAAGCCTTCTCCAGTCTGGAATAAATCCAAGCCTTTTCGAAAATCAAAACCAGCCCCCAAGTCCGCATGAAGGTGCTGCCCTCAATCCAGCACAGCTGGTAGGGGGCAGACTACGATTTTTCAAAGATGTTTGGATCAATTCAATTCAAAATCATTGGATTCAGAACATTGTTTCTCATGGGTACAGAATAGGTTTCAAGGTAAGACCGCCTGTGAGAAGGTTCTTTCTTTAACGCATTCCAGTGAACCCAGTAAAGGCTCAGGCTTTCCTGAAATGTGTTTCAGACCTAGATTCATCTTGTGTAGTTGTGCCAGTTCCATATCTGGAACGGGGTCTGTGGTTTTATTCAAATCTGTTCATTGTACCAAAGAAAGAGAATTCTTTCAGACCAGTTCTGGATCTAAAAATTTTGAATCGTTATGTAAGTATACCAACATTCAAAATAGTGACTATAAGGACTATTCTGCCTTTTGTTCTGCAAGAGCACTATATGTCCACAATACACTTACAGGATGCTTATTTTCATATTCCAATTCATCCAGATCACTATCAGTTCCTGAGATTCTCTTTTCTAGACAAGCATTACCAATTTGTTGTTGTTCCTTTTGGCCTAGCAACAGCTCCAAGGATCTTCTCAAAGGTTCTCTGTGCCCTTCTCTCTGTAATCAGAGAGCAGGGTATTGCAGTGTTTCGTTATTTGGACGATATCTTGGTACTTGCTCAGTCTTTACATTCTGCAGAATCTCACACAAATCAACTTGTGTTGTTTCTTCAAAGACATGGTTGGAGGATCAATTTACCAAAAAGTTCCTTGATTCCTCAGACAAGGGTAACCTTTTTAGGATTCCAAATAGATTCAGTATCCATGACTTTGTCTCTAACAGACAAAAGACGTCTGAAATTGGTTTCAGCTTGTCGGAACCTTCAGTCTCAGTCATTCCCTTCAGTAGCTATGTGCATGGAGGTTTTAGGTTTCATGACTGCAGCATCGGACACGATCCCCTTTGCTCGTTTTCACATGAGACCTCTTCAGCTTTGTATGCTGAACCAATGGGGCAGGGATTATACAAAGATATCACAATTGATATCCTTAAATCCCAATACTCGACTATATCTGACTTAGTGGTTAGATCACCACCGTTTAGTTCAAGGGCCCTCTTTTCTTTGTCCAACCTGGACTGTGATTTCAACAGATGCGAGTCTTTCAGGTTGGGGAGCTGTCTTGGGGATCTCTGACAGCGCAGGGGGTTTGGAAATCTCAGGAGGTGAGATTACCAATCAATATTTTGGAACTCTGTGCGATTCGCAGAGCTCTTCAGTTGTGGCCTCTTCTGAAGAGAGAACCGTTTATTTGTTTTCAGACTGACAATGTCACAACCGTGGCGTATGTCAATCATCAAGGTGGGACTCACAGTCCTCAAGCTATGAAAGAAGTATCTCGGATACTTGCATGGGCGGAGTCCAGCTCCTGTCTAATCTCTGCGGTTAATATCCCAGGTATAGACAATTGGGAAGCGGATTATCTCAGTCGCCAGACTTTACATCCGGGAGAATGGTCTCTTCACCCAGATGTGTTTCTTCAGATTGTTCAGATATGGGGGTTTCCAGAAATAAATCTGATGGCTTCTCATCTAAACAGGAAACTTCCCAGGTATCTGTCCAGATCCAGGGATCCTCAGGTGGAAGCAGTGGATGCGTTGTCACTTCCTTGGAATTATCAACCTGCCTATATCTTTCCGCCTCTAGTTCTTCTTCCAAGAGTGATTTCCAAAATCATAATCGAACGTTCGTTTGTACTGCTGGTGGCTCCACTTCCGTTAAGGCCAGACCTTCTATCTCAAGGCCCGTTTTTCCATCAGGATCTCAAATCATTAAATTTGAAGGTATGGAGATTTAACGCTTAGTGCTTAGTCATAGTGGTTTCTCTGACTCGGTAATCAATACTACCGCAGGCTCGTAAATCTGTGTCTAGAAAGATTTATTACAGAGTTTGGAAGACTTACATTTCATGGTGTTCTTCTCATAAGTTCTCTTGGCATTCTTTTAGAATTCCTAGAATTTTACAGTTTCTTCAGGATGGTTTGGATAAGGGTTTGTCTGCAAGTTCCTTGAAAGGACAAATCTCTGCTCTTTCTGTTCTGTTTCACAGAAAGATTGCTAATCTTCCTGACATTCGTTGTTTTGTGCAGGCTTTGATTCGTATCAAGCCTGTCATTAAGTCAATCTCTCCTCCTTGGAGTCTTAATTTAGTTTTGAAAGCTTTACAGGCTCCTCCGTTTGAGCCTATGCATTCTCTGGACATTAAATTACTTTCTTGGAAAGTATTGTTTCTTTTGGCTATCTCTTCTGCTAGAAGAGTTTCAGAATTATCTGCTCTTTCTTGTGAGTCTCCTTTTCTGATTTTTCATCAGGATAAGGCGGTTTTGCGGACTTCATTTAAATTTTTACCTAAGGTTGTGAATTCCAACAACATTCGTAGAGAAATTGTTGTCCCTTCGTTGTGTCCTAATCCTAAGAATTCCTTGGAAAGATCTTTGCATTCTTTGGATGTGGTAAGAGCTTTAAAATATTATGTTGAAGCTACTAAAGATTTCAGAAAGACTTCTAGTCTATTTGTTATCTTTTCTGGTCCTAGGAAAGGTCAGAAAGCTCCTGCCATTTCTTTGGCTTCTTGGTTAAAGCTTTTGATTCATTATGCTTATTTGGAGTCGGGTAAATGCCCGCCTCAGAGGATTATGGCTCATTCTACTAGGTCAGTTTCTACTTCCTGGGCTTTTAAGAATGAAGCTTCTGTTGATCAGATTTGCAAAGCAGCAACTTGGTCTTCTTTGCATACTTTTACTAAATTCTACCATTTTGATGTTTTTTCTTAGTCAGAAGCAGTTTTTGGTAGGAAAGTTCTTCAGGCACCTGTTTCAGTTTGATTCTTCTGCTTATAATTTCAGTTTTTTTCATTATAAGATTAATACTTTTTGATTTGGGTTGTGGATTCTTATTTCAGCGGAATTGGCTGTCTTTATTTTTATCCCTCCCTCTCTAGTGACTCTTGCGTGGAGTTCCACATCTTGGGTATTTGCTATCCCATACGTCACTAGCTCATGGACTCTTGTCAATTACATGAAAGAAAACATAATTTATGTAAGAACTTACCTGATAAATTAATTTCTTTCATATTAGCAAGAGTCCATGAGGCCCACCCTTTTTTGTGGTGGTTATGATTTTTTGTATAATGCACAATTATTCCAATTCCTTGTTGATGCTTTCGCTCCTTTCTTATCACCCCACTTCTTGGCTATTCGTTAAACTGAATTGTGGGTGTGGTGGGGGATGTATTTATAGGCATTTTGAGGTTTCGGAAACTTTGCCCCTCCTGGTAGGAATGTATATCCCATACGTCACTAGCTCATGGACTCTTGCCAATATGAAAGAAATTAATTTATCAGGTAAGTTCTTACATAAATTATGTTTCTTGATTCTTCAGACAAGGGTCACCTTCTTAGGTATTCCACGTAGATTCTGTGTCCATGACTCTTTCTCTAACAGACAAGAGATTAATAAAATTGGTCTTAGCTTGTCTAAACCTTCAGTCTCTATTATTCCCTTCAGTGGCTATGTGCATGGAAGTTTTAGGTCTCATAATTGCAGCATCGGACGCAGTCCCCTTTGCTCATTTTCATATGAGACCTCTACAGCTTTGCATGTTGCACCAGTGGTGTAGGGATTATACTCAGATATCACAGTTGATACACTTAAATCCCAACACTCAACTCTCTCTGACTTGGTGGTTAAACCATCACCTTATTTTTCAAGGGGCCTCCTTTGTTTGTCAGCACAAGAGATGCAAGTCTTACAGGTTGGGAAGCTGTCTGGGGGTCTCTGACAGCACAAGGGGTTTGGAATCCTCAAGAGGCGAGGTTACCAATCAATATTTTAGAACTCTGTGCTTTTTTTAGACCTCTTCAGGTTTGGCCTCTATTGAAGAGAGAACTTTACATTAATTTTCAAACAGACAATATCACAAGAGTGGCATAGGTCAATCATCAAGGGGGGACTCGCAGTCCTTTAGCAATGAAAGAAGTATCTCTGATACTTTCTTGGGCGGAATCCAACTCTTGTCAATCTCTGCGATGCATATCCCAGGTGTAGACAATTGGGAAGCGGATTATCTCTGTAGTTATTCTATACATCCGGCGGGAGTGGTTTCTCCATCCAGATGTGTTTTTTCAACTTTTACATATGTGGGGTCTCCTAGAAATAGATCTGATGGCCTCTCGTCTGAACAAGAAACTTTCAGGTCCAGGGATCCTCAGGCGGAAATGATGGATGCTCTAGTAGTTCCCTGGTTTTACCAACTTGCTTACATTTTTCTGCCTCTGGTTCTAATTCCAAAAGTTATCTCCAAGATCATAATGGAACAATCGTATGTGTTTCTGATAGCCCCAGTATGGCCTCACAGGTTTTGGTATGCGGACATTGTCCGAATGTCCAGTTGCCAGCGCCAGCCTTGGTAACTTCCTGTAAGACCAGACCTTATGTCTCAAGGCCCAGTTTTCCATCAGGATCTCAAATCTCTAAATTTAAAGGCATGGAAATTGAACGCATAGTTCTTAGTCATAGAGGTTTCTCTGACTCAGTAATTAACACTATGATACAGGCTTGTAAGATTTATCATAGGGTTTGGAAAAACCTATATTTCATGGTGTTCCACTTATGATTATTCTTGGCATTCATTTAGGATTCCTAGGATTTTACAGTTTCTTCAGGATGGTTTGGATAAAGGTTTGTCTGCAAATACTTTGAAAGGACAAATCTCTGCTCTTTCTGTCTTATTTCATAGAAAGATTGCTAAGCTTCCTAATATTCACTGTTTTGTTAGGGCTTTGATTCGTATCAAGCCTGTTATTAAATAAATTTCTCCTCCTTGGAGTCTCAATTTGGTTTTAAATATTTTGCAGGTTCCTCCTTTTGAGCCTATGTATTCTTTGGATATTAATCTACTTTCTTTGAAAGTTTTATTTCTTTTGGCTATCTCTTCTGCTAGAAGAGTTTCTGAATTGTCTGCTCTCTCTCTTGTGAGTCTCCTTATCTGATTTTCCATCAAGATAAAACTGTTTTGCGGACTTGGTTTACATTTTTTCCTAAGGTTGTGAACAACATCAATAGGGAAATTATTGTTCCTTCCTTGTGTCCAAATCCTAAGAATTCTCTTTAACCCTTTGAGTGCTAAACACTTTCTCATCTGGGTGCTAAGGTGATTTAAGTTTTTTTTCTGAAATTTTTTTCAGATCCCCATCCTTAGACAGTTGGAAATGTTAGGCGATTACCTTTCCAACGGTGGTTCTTGGGGGTCTGTAGCTGCTTAGATGCCTGAGATACAGGGGTCTAAGCGGCATGCCCCCTTTCCCTATACTTTGTATTGTAAATTTTTAATAAAGTTGCGCGGTGACGTCATCACGTCATTGCACGTGATGTCACTTCGCAAAACGTTAAGCCCCGGCGAAGCCTGTCACTATGCAGGCCCGATCGCCGAGGTAGGAGCGGGTGGGAGCCCCCAGATCTCCCTCAAGGTGGGAGAGTGCTAGCGACGGCTCTGAGCCGTCATTAGCACCAGAGTTGGAAACTCTGCGAAGGCTCAGAGCCGTCATTAGCACTCAAGGGGTTAAAGGTCCTTACATTATTTGGATGTGGTAAGAGCTTTGAAATATTATATTGAGGCTACTAAAGATTTCAGAAAGACTTCTAGTCTATTTGTTATTTTTTCTAGTTCCAGAAAAGGTCAGAAAGCCTCTGGCATTTCCTTGGCATCTTGGTTGAAGTTTTTGATTCACAAAGCCTATTTGGAGGCGGGGCAGTCTCTGCCTTACAGCTACTAGATCAGTCGCCACATCTTGGGCTTTCAAGACTGAAGCTTCAGTTGGTCAAATTTGCAAAACAGCAACTTGGTTTTCTTTGCATACATTTACTAAATTTTACCATTTTGAGGTTAAGAAAACTTAATTATTTTTTGGATTTAATTTCTCAGCGAAAATAGCATCTAAGCTGAAACGCGTAGATGATAAGCTGTTTGTAATTCTCGGATCATATGTAATTCTCGGATCAGAGCACTCTGACGAGTTGAATGCAAAAAAGACTAGATACATTTACGTTGGAAACTTTGTATACTTGGTATACTTTGTCTACTTTTCACACAAGGATCATCTTTCATCAACCCGGTAATCCGCTCTTTCTATTGGCTAAAGTCATAACTTGTGACCAGAATACGTAACCCGGAACTGGGAACTAGAAAACGTTACCCACAACAGAGAGCGGCGGTGTCTTGAAAAGGTTGTATACCGGACGCCAGATCTAAGGGTAACCAAGTCACAAACCACGAAAAGCGGAGAAATCGATAGGGATTTCGGATTCCAGAGTAAGAGAGAGTCACGGACCCAGTTGACCACAGGAACGTAAAGTATCGTAGTGAAGTATATCTCACTGAATTGCATTTATTCACAGCATATTCTTTACCCATACCCCCACCTGCTTTTACCAGATTTGTTTCCTATATGGGAATTCCACACTAGATAACACCTGAACAGTGATTCATGAAATTTAATCGTTCTAGAACACATTTTTGGACATTTGGTATCTTATAGATGGGATTTTTAACTGCTCTTTTGATTGACTTTCACTGCTACCTTTTTGATCGAATTTTGTTGTTAATAAAATGAAATAATATTTCACATATAAATTGCTTAAGATTTTATATATAGAGTTTTAGTTTTATACTGTGGTTGTTCAGAACCTGTGATCTCATATATAGCTGCTTATTTGTAGCGCTCCCCTTGTTTCTGTGCTTTCATGATTGGTTTTCTTTTACAAGATATGACAAGTCCACGGATTTCATCCTTATGGGATTACGCCTCCTGGTCAGCAGTAGGAGGCAAAGAGCACCACAGCAGAGCTGTATATATAGCTCCTCCCTTCCCTCCCACCCCAGTCATTCTCTTTGCCTGTGTTAGTGATAGGAAGAGGTAAAGTGAGGTGTTAGTTTAGATTCTTCAATCAAGAAGTTTTTTATTTTAAAATGGTGCCAGTTAGTACTATTTTTCTCAGGGAGAAATCGTCAGTCAATAAATTCCCAAGAGGAGTGGAGACATTTTATTTTCTGCCCTGATGTTGATGATCTTAGCAAACATTATCTAAGATCCTTTTGGTTGCCACAGAGCGGTTGAAGGTAGTGTAAAGAAACATCTTCAGCATTGAGGTATGTTCAGCTATTTGCTTCTGGGGAGACTAGATACATCAGAACAGGCTGACATTATTCCCTGTACTGGGGAGGGGTAATCAGTATGCACTATAGAAATGGAAATGGTGAGCCTGGAATTCCCTTTTCTGTTGATTACTTATCAGTGTGTTTGTGCAGTGACCATTGTGTTCACTTATGCTTATACTGTGTGGGCTGACGCTGGGAGATGCGGTTTGCTTCTTAAGGGCTGTCGTTATTATATTCATCATAACTGGCTTGGGAGTGTGTGTATAAGAGGGGCACATGGCTTTCTTTCATGTAATTAGCAAGAGTCCATGAGCTAGTGACGTATGGGATATACATTCCTACCAGGAGGGGCAAAGTTTCCCAAACCTCAAAATGCCTATAAATACACCCCTCACCACACCCACAAATCAGTTTTACAAACTTTGCCTCCTATGGAGGTGGTGAAGTAAGTTTGTGCTAGATTCTACGTTGATATGCGCTCCGCAGCAGGTAGGAGCCCGGTTTTCCTCTCAGCGTGCAGTGAATGTCAGAGGGATGTGAGGAGAGTATTGCCTATTTGAATTCAATGATCTCCTTCTACGGGGTCTATTTCATAGGTTCTCTGTTATCGGTCGTAGAGATTCATCTCTTACCTCCCTTTTCAGATCGACGATATACTCTTATATATACCATTACCTCTACTGATTCTCGTTTCAGTACTGGTTTGGCTTTCTACTACATGTAGATGAGTGTCCTGGGGTAAGTAAGTCTTATTTTCTGTGACACTCTAAGCTATGGTTGGGCACTTTTATATAAAGTTCTAAATATATGTGTTCAAACATTTATTTGCCTTGATTCAGGATGTTCAACGTTCCTTATTTCAGACAGTCAGTTTCATATTTGGGATAATGCATATGAATAAATCAATTTTTTTCTTACCTTAAAATTTGGCTTTTTCCCTGTGGGCTGTTAGGCTCGCGGGGGCTGAAAATGCTTCATTTTATTGCGCCATTCTTGGCGCGGACTTTTTTGGCGCAAATTTTTTTTCTTTGTTTCCGGCGTCATACGTGTCGCCGGAAGTTGCGTCATTTTTTGCCGCTTTTTTGCGCCAAAAGTGTCGGCGTTCCGGATGTGGCGTCATTTTTGGCGCCAAATAATGTGGGCGTCTTTTTTGGCGCTAAAAAATATGGGCGGCACTATTGTCTCCACATTATTTAAATCTCATTGTTTATTGCTTCTGGTTGCTAGAAGCTTGTTCACTGGCATTTTTTCCCATTCCTGAAACTGTCATTTAAGGAATTTGATAAATTTTGCTTTATATGTTGTTTTTTCTATTACATATTGCAAGATGTCCCAGATTGACCCTGAGTCAGAAGATACTTCTGGAAAATCGCTGCCTAGTGCTGGATCTACCAAAGTTAAGTGTATTTGCTGTAAACTTGTGGTATCTGTTCCTCCAGCTGTTGTTTGTAATGAATGTCATGACAAACTTGTTAATGCAGATAATATTTCCTTTAGTAATGTTACATTACCTGTTGTTGTTCCATCAACATCTAATACTCAGAGTGTTCCTGTTAACATAAGAGATTTTGTTTCTAAATCCATTAAGAAGGCTATGTCTGTTATTCCTCCTTCTAGTAAACGTAAAAGGTCTTTTAAAACTTCTCATTTTTCAGATGAATTTTTAAATGAACATCATCATTCTGATTCTGATAATGATTCCTCTGGTTCAGAGGATTCTGTTTCAGAGGTTGATGCTGATAAATCTTCATATTTATTCAAAATGGAATTTATTCGTTCTTTACTTAAAGAAGTCTTAATTGCATTAGAAATAGAGGATTCTGGTCCTCTTGATACTAAATCTAAACGTTTAAATAAGGTTTTTAAATCTCCTGTAGTTATTCCAGAAGTTTTTCCTGTCCCTGATGCTATTTCTGAAGTAATCTCCAGGGAATGGAATAATTTGGGTAATTCATTTACTCCTTCTAAACGTTTTAAGCAATTATATCCTGTGCTATCTGACAGATTAGAGTTTTGGGACAAAATCCCTAAGGTTGATGGGGCTATCTCTACTCTTGCTAAACGTACTACTATTCCTACGGCAGATAGTACTTCCTTTAAGGATCCTTTAGATAGGAAAATTGAATCCTTTCTAAGAAAAGCTTACTTATGTTCAGGTAATCTTCTTAGACCTGCTATATCTTTAGCGGAACTTTTTGGTTAGAAGCTTTAGCGCAACAAGTAACAGATCATAATTCTCATAGCATTGTTAATCTTCTTCAACATGCTAATAAGTTTATTTGTGATGCCATCTTTGATATCATTAGGGTTGATGTCAGGTATATGTCTCTAGCCATTTTAGCTAGAAGAGCTTTATGGCTTAAAACTTGGAATGCTGATATGTCTTCTAAGTCAACTTTGCTTTCCCTTTCTTTCCAGGGTAATAAATTATTTGGTTCACAGTTGGATTCTATTATCTCAACTGTTACTGGAGGGAAAGGAACTTTTTTACCACAGGATAAAAAATCTAAAGGTAAATTTAGGTCTAATAATCGTTTTCGTTCCTTTCGTCACAATAAGGAACAAAAGCCTGATCCTTCACCCACAGGAGCGGTATCAGTTTGGAAACCATCTCCAGTCTGGAATAAATCCAAGCCTTTTAGAAAACCAAAGCCAGCTCCAAAGTCCGCATGAAGGTGCGGCCCTCATTCCAGCCCAGCTGATAGGGGGCAGATTACGATTTTTCAAAGAAATTTGGATCAATTCAATTCACAATCTTTGGATTCAGAACATTGTTTCAGAAGGGTACAGAATTGGCTTCAAGATAAGGCCTCCTGCAAAAAGATTTTTTCTTTCCCGTGTCCCAGTAAATCCAGCGAAGGCTCAAGCATTTCTGAAATGTGTTTCAGATCTAGAGTTGGCTGGAGTAATTATGCCAGTTCCAGTTCTGGAACAGGGACTGGGGTTTTATTCAAATCTCTTCATTGTACCAAAGAAGGAGAATTCCTTCAGACCAGTTCTGGATTTAAAAATATTGAATCGTTATGTAAGGATACCAACATTCAAAATGGTAACTATAAGGACTATCCTGCCTTTTGTTCAGCAAGGGCATTATATGTCCACAATAGATTTACAAGATGCTTATCTGCATATTCCGATTCATCCAGATCACTTTCAGTTTCTGAGATTCTCTTTCCTAGACAAGCATTACCAGTTTGTGGCTCTGCCGTTTGGCCTAGCAACAGCTCCAAGGATTTTTACAAAGGTTCTCGGTGCCCTTCTGTCTGTAATCAGAGAACAGGGTATTGTGGTATTTCCTTATTTGGACGATATCTTGGTACTTGCTCAGTCTTCACATTTAGCAGAATCTCATACGAATCGACTTGTATTGTTTCTTCGAGATCATGGTTGGAGGATCAATTTACCGAAAAGTTCATTGATTCCTCAGACAAGGGTAACCTTTTTAGGTTTCCAGATAGATTCAGTGTCCATGACTCTGTCTCTGACAGACAAGAGACGTCTAAAATTGATTTCAGCTTGTCGAAACCTTCAGTCTCAATCATTCCCTTCGGTAGCCTTATGCATGGAAATTCTAGGTCTTATGACTGCTGCATCGGACGCAATCCCCTTTGCTCGCACATGCGACCTCTTCAGCTCTGTATGCTGAACCAGTGGTGCAGGGATTACACAAAGATATCTCAATTGATATCTTTAAAACCGATTGTACGACACTCTCTGACGTGGTGGACAGATCACCATCGTTTAGTTCAGGGGAATTCTTTTGTTCTTCCGACCTGGACTGTGATTTCAACAGATGCAAGTCTGACAGGTTGGGGAGCTGTTTGGGGGTCTCTGACAGCACAAGGGGTTTGGAAATCTCAGGAGGTGAGATTACCAATCAATATTTTGGAACTCCGTGCAATTTTCAGAGCTCTTCAGTCATGGCCTCTTCTAAAGAGAGAATCGTTCATTTGTTTTCAGACAGACAATGTCACAACTGTGGCATATATCAATCATCAAGGAGGGACTCACAGTCCTCTGGCTATGAAAGAAGTATCTCGAATACTGGTATGGGCGGAATCCAGCTCCTGTCTAATTTCTGCGGTTCATATCCCAGGTATAGACAATTTGGAAGCAGATTATCTCAGTCGCCAAACGTTACATCCGGGCGAATGGTCTCTTCACCCAGAGGTATTTCTTCAGATTGTTCAAATGTGGGGACTTCCAGAAATAGATCTGATGGCTTCTCATCTAAACAAGAAACTTCCCAGGTATCTGTCCAGATCCAGGGATCCTCAGGCGGAAGCAGTGGATGCATTGTCACTTCCTTGGAAGTATCATCCTGCCTATATCTTTCCGCCTCTAGTTCTTCTTCCAAGAGTAATCTCCAAGATTCTGAAGGAATGCTCGTTTGTTCTGCTGGTGGCTCCAGCATGGCCTCACAGGTTTTGGTATGCAGATCTTGTCCGGATGGCCTCTTGCCAACCGTGGACTCTTCCGTTAAGACCAGACCTTCTGTCACAAGGTCCTTTTTTCCATCAGGATCTCAAATCCTTAAATTTGAAGGTATGGAGATTGAACGCTTGATTCTTAGTCAAAGAGGTTTCTCTGACTCTGTGATTAATACTATGTTACAGGCTCGTAAATCTGTATCTAGGAAGATATATTATCGAGTTTGGAAGACTTACATTTCTTGGTGTCTTTCTCATCATTTTTCCTGGCATTCTTTTAGAATTCCGAGAATTTTACAGTTTCTTCAGGATGGTTTGGATAAAGGTTTGTCTGCAAGTTCCTTGAAAGGACAAATCTCTGCTCTTTCTGTTCTTTTTCACAGAAAGATTGCTATACTTCCTGATATTCATTGTTTTGTACAAGCTTTGGTTCGTATAAAACCTGTTATTAAGTCAATTTCTCCTCCTTGGAGTTTGAATTTGGTTCTGGGGGCTCTTCAAGCTCCTCCGTTTGAACCTATGCATTCACTGGACATTAAATTACTTTCTTGGAAAGTTTTGTTTCTTTTGGACATCTCTTCTGCTAGAAGAGTTTCTGAATTATCTACTCTTTCTTTTGAATCTCCCTTTCTGATTTTTCATCAGGATAAGGCGTTGTTGCGAACTTCTTTTACATTTTTACCTAAGGTTGTGAATTATAACAACATTAGTAGAGAAATTGTGGTTCCTTCATTGTGTGCTAAGAATTCTAAGGAGAGATCATTGCATTCTTTGGATGTAGTTAGAGCTTTGAAATATTATGTTGAAGCTACTAAGAATTTCCGAAAGACTTCTAGTCTATTTGTTATCTTTTCCGGTTCTAGGAAAGGTCAGAAGGCCTCTGCCATTTCTTTGGCATCTTGGTTGAAATCTTTAATTCATCATGCTTATGTTGAGTCGGGTAAAACTCCGCCTCAAAGGATTACAGCTCATTCTACTAGGTCAGTTTCTACTTCCTGGGCGTTTAGGAATGAAGCTTCGGTTGATCAGATTTGCAAAGCAGCAACTTGGTCTTCTTTGCATACTTTTACTAAATTCTACCATTTTGATGTGTTTTCTTCTTCTGAAGCAGTTTTTGGTAGAAAAGTACTTCAGGCAGCTGTTTCAGTTTGATTCTTCTGCTTATAATTTCAGTTTTTTTCATTATAAGATTTAAACTTTATTTTGGGTGTGGATTATTTTCAGCGGAATTGGCTGTCTTTATTTTATCCCTCCCTCTCTAGTGACTCTTGCGCGGAAGATCCACATCTTGGGTAGTCATTATCCCATACGTCACTTGCTCATGGACTCTTGCTAATTACATGAAAGAAAACATAATTTATGTAAGAACTTACCTGATAAATCCATTTCTTTCATATTAGCAAGAGTCCATGAGGCCCACCCTTTTTGTGGTCGTTATGATTTTTTTGTATAAAGCACAATTATTCCAATTCCTTATTTTTTATGCTTCGCACTTTTTTCTTATCACCCCACTTCTTGGCTATGCGTTAAACTGATTTGTGGGTGTGGTGAGGGGTGTATTTATAGGCATTTTGAGGTTTGGGAAACTTTGCCCCTCCTGGTAGGAATGTATATCCCATACGTCACTAGCTCATGGACTCTTGCTAATATGAAAGAAATGAATTTATCAGGTAAGTTCTTACATAAATTATGTTTTTTTAGTTGTTAAGTTGGGAAACTGACATGTTTTCTTCTTCCCATGCGGGTCTCAGTACGGCTCGAGTTACGCCCACGGTGGGCGGGGCCTAGTTTTGCACGCTCAGCCGCGCAGTAATCATCCAGATCGGGCTCCGGTGTGGCCTAAGTCAGTTTGTACACATAGGGATACAGAGAGACTTGGGAGCGCTGCTCATGGAGGATCAGTGTGTTCTGGGGGCAGGTAGGCGCCGCAGCAGGGCTGTGGTGAGGTGCAGGTGCCTGGAGTGTGATAAAAATTAGTATATAGAATAACTGAACAAACGGAGCAGTATTGTTAAGTTAATTTGAGCACATAAGGGCACTGTTTATCGCTGCAAACATTGTTATACTGCAAGCAGAAAAATTGTTGCGCTTTTATTATTTAAAGGCGCAGTAGACTTTTTATTTCAAATATTTGACTGTATGATTTGACTTCAAAGTTAAATATATCAAGTAAAGAATGACTATTATTGCTATTGCTAGTCTGTTTAACATGTCTGAACTTCAGGAACGTACCTGTTCTATGTGTTTAGATGCCAATGTGGAACCCCCTCTTACTTTTTGTCCCTCATGTACTGAAAGGGTCTTACAATGTAAAGAACAGGTTTTCTTATATAAGGTACGACGAGTCCACGGATTCATCCTTTACTTGTGGGATATTATCCTCCTGCTAACAGGAAGTGGCAAAGAGCACCACAGCAGAGCTGTCTATATAGCTCCTCCCTTAGCTCCACCCCCCAGTCATTCTCTTTGCCTACTCTAAGTACTAGGAAGGGTAAAGTGAAAGAGGTGATAAAATATTAGTTTTTAATTTCTTCAAGCAAGAGTTTTTTGTTTTAAATGGTACCGGTGTGTACTATTTACTCTCAGGCAGCAGATGGATGAAGACTTCTGCCTGGAGGATGATTATCTTAGCATTTGTAACTAAGATCTAGTGCTGTTTCCACAGAGGCTGAGGGGGTACAAGAAACTTCAGTGTGAGGAACGTTTTCATGCTATATAGCAGTGAGGTATGTTCAATCATTTTTTCTGGAGAGACTGTGTATTTCAGAAGGGCTGACAGTATCCCCATGAGGGTAAGGGTAAGCAGTAATCCTAAGAGAAGGATTGGAGAAGGGGCTATCAGCTAGTTCCTTAAAGGGACAGATATCTGCCTTATCAAGCGTCTGGCAGATGTTCCAGACGTTCAGTCGTACTGTCAGGCTTTAGTTAGAATCAAGCCTGTGTTTAAACCTGTTGCTCCGCCATGGAGTTTGAATTTAGTTCTTAAAGTTCTTCAAGGGGTTCCATTTGAACCTATGCATTCCATAGATATTAAGCTTCTATCTTGGAAAGTTCTGTTTTTAGTTACTAACTCTTCGGCTCAAAGAGTTTCTGAATTATCTGCATTGCAATGCGACTCGCCTTATCTTGTTTTCCATGCTGATAAGGTGGTTTTGCGTACTAAACCTGGATTCCTTCCTAAGGTTGTTACTAATAGGAATATCAATCAGGAAATTGTTGTTCCTTCTCTGTGTCCTAATCCTTCCTCTAAGAAGGAGCGTGAACCACTTGGACGTGGTTCGTGCCTTGAAGTTTTACTTGCAAGCAACCAAAGATTTCCGTCAAATGTCTTCTTTGTTTCTTGTCTATTCTGGAAAACGTAGAGGTCAAAAAGCTACGGCTACCTCTTTCTTTTTGGCTGAAAAGCATCATCCGTTTGGCATACGAGACTGCTGGACAGCAGCCTCCAGAAAGGATTACAGCTCACTCTACTAGAGCGGTGGCTTCCACATGGGCTTTTAAAAATGATGCTTCTGTTGAACAGATTTGTAAGGCTGCGACTTGGTCTTCGCTTCATACCTTTTCCAAATTTTACAAATTTGACACTTTTGCTTCTTCGGAGGCTATTTTTGGGAGAAAAGTTCTTCAAGCAGTGGTGCCTTCTGTTTAGCCATCTGTCTTGTCCCTCCCGTTCATCCGTGTCCTGTAGCTTTGGTATTGTATCCCACAAGTAAAGGATGAATCCGTGTACTCGTCGTACCTTACAGAAGAAAAGTAAATTTATGCTTACCTGATCAATTAATTTCTTCTATGGTACGACAAGTCCACGGCCCGCCCTGTCATTTTAAGACAGATTATATTTTTTTATTTTAAACTTCAGTCACCTCTGCACCTTGTAGTTTCTCCTTTTTCTTCCTTTACTTTCGGTCGAATGACTGGGGGGTGGAGCTAAGGGAGGAGCTATATAGACAGCTCTGCTGTGGTGCTCTTTGCCACTTCCTGTTAGCAGGAGGATAATATCCCACAAGTAAAGGATGAATCCGTGGACTCGTCGTACCATAGAAGAAATCAATTTATCAGATAAGCATACATTTACTTTTCTTTAATGCAAGTATGTCTAAGGATGCTTCTCAGACTGATGAGAATCAGGGTATGCCGCTGCTTTCTCCCCAAGCGTCACAACCTTTAAAGCCCACCCAAGTGATGCCGTGTTCTTCAACCGCGTCCACTTCATTTACTCTGCAGGATATGGCTGTAGTTATGTCATCTACCCTTACAGAGTTTTTATCTAAGTGGCCAATGTTGCAGGGCAAACGCAGCAGGACAGAAGCCTCTGATTCCTGCGACTTCTGATGCTTTGATGGCTATTTCTGATGTACCCTCACAGGTATCTGAATTGGGGGTTAGGGAACTTCTGTCTGAGGGGGAACTTGCTGACTCCGAAGTGCGTTACCTCAGACAGACTCGGACGTTATGTCCTTCCGATTTAAGCTTGAACACTTCCGCCTGTTACTTCGGGAGGTTTTAGCGACTCTGGATGACTGTGACTCTATTGTGGTACTACCAGAGAAATTGTGTAAGATGGACAAATACTTAGAGGTGCCTGCTTACTCTGATGTTTTTCCGGTTCCTAAGAGAATCTCGGAAATTATTACACGGGAATGGGAAAGACCAGGTATCCCGTTCTCACCTTCTCCTAATTTTAAGAAACTGTATCCCATAGCTGACTCTTGGCAAACAGTCCCTAAGGTGGAAGGAGCTATATCTACCCTGGCTAAGCGTACAACTATTCCTATTGAGGACAGTTGTGCTTTTAAATATCCTATGGATAAAAAGTCGGAGGGTCTTCTGAAAAAGTTATTTATTCATCAGGGTTTTCTTTTACAACTGACGGCCTGCATTGTACAAGTTACAACTGCGGCGGCCTTCTGGTTTGACGGCTTAGAAGAGTCTCTTAAGACTGAGACTCCTTTAGAGGAAATTTTAGATAGAATTAAGGCTCTTAAGCTGGCTAATTCTTTTATTACGGATGCCGCCTTTCAGATTGCCAAATTGGCGGCTAAGAATGCTGGATTTGCCATTTTAGCGCATAGAGCGTTATGATTAAAATCTTGGTCTGCTGATGTGTCATCTAAGTCGAAGCTTTTGGCTATCCCTTTCAAAGGAAAGACCCTATTCCGGCCTGACTTGAAAGAAATAATTTCTGACATTTCGGGAGGTAAGGGTCATCTCCTACCTCAGGATAAAGCATCTAAACTGAGGGGTAAACAGAATAATTTTCGTTCCTTTCGGAATTTCAAAGAAGTCCCCTCTCCTCCTTCCGCTAAACAGGAAGGGAATTTTGCTCAAGCCAAGTCTGTCTGGAGACCCAACCAGGTTTGGAACAAAGGTAAACAACCCAAGAAGCCCGCTGCTGCTCCAAAGACAGCATTAAGGGGCGGCCCCCAATCCGGGACCGGATCTCGTAGGGGGCAGACTTTCTCTCTTTGTCCAGGCTTGGATAAGAGATGTTCAGGATCTTTGTTGTTTAGTCTTATTTAGATAATCCTAATTCTGCAACTCAGACTTGTCCTCTGCCTGTCTAATACTCAGGGTGGCGTTACTGATTTCTTGCCAGATTTTAAAAATCATTTGAATTCAGTTATTTTTGAGGTTATGGCTAGTTTGCCACCATCAATTAAATGCATACTCATGTCCATGTCTTCAGGTTTGTCATCAAGGAGTGATCTACTTAACACTTCTTCTACTTCTACGACGGCCCAGGTTTTAGTAATGCACTGAAATGGAAATTCTGGACCAAAACAAAACCCAAAAATCCAGGATGCACTTGGCCGAAAACCGAAACTGAAAATGTCTGGGTTTTATTTTTGTTTTTTTCTAAATTATTTTGAAATATTTTTTTTTTTGCACATAATTAGACTATTTAATGAATAAATCTGAATTGAAAAACTGCAAGCCAATAAAATACCCACACTTTTATTGAATTGAACAAAAAATATCTTAAAACAATAATATGCTACACAATCATTTTACTAAAAAAACAAAACACAGGCAAAAAAAACTAAAACGATAATGAGATTTTCTGCCAAAATGTTTCTGCACCGAAATTTTGGTTCAACCCTACTTAAAACAATATTAAATATCAATATACTGTATTATTCTTTGTTTAGTTCTGTGTAACAGAATCAGATTTAACAGGTTTTTTTTTTAACCAATTATCCAAAAAAGTATAGTTCTAGAAAACTTTTATTATATGCAAAACTGTAAGTCAAGTAATGAATTCAAACAGCAGCTCCAGGCTAGCATCTAATTTGAAATATGCTACACAATAATGTTACCGAAAATAACAGGCAAAAAAAACGAAAAACTAAATAACCAAAAATGCCATTTTTGGCCTAAACGTTTCTGCAGATCCAGAGGATACTACTTTTCAGTTTGAACTTGAGCACTTAAGTTCTCTAATTAAGGAGGTCTTGAAGACTCTAGAAACTCAGGATTCTAAGCCAATTGGGGATTAGCTGGTTTAGAAATTAAATATTTTTAAACCTAAATCCAAGTCAGTTGAGATTTTCCCAGTTCCTTCTTTAGTTTCGAATTTTATATCTGAGTGGGACAAACCTGGAGTTCCTTTTATACCTTCTACTTTTAAGAGACTCTTTTTATACCAGAGTCTAATTTGGATCTACGGGGTACTGTTCCAATGGTGAATGGTGCAAAATCTACCTTGGCTAAACAAACTACAATCCCACTAGAGGATAGCACTTCTTTTAAGGAGCCTATGGATAGGAAGCTTGAGGGTATTTCTTTGCAAGACTTTTATACAAGGCGGATTGTTATTTCAGCCAGCGATAGGTATAACTATTTTTGCAGGAGCTGCATCCTTCTGGTACGACTATCTAAATGATCTAGTCTCTAAAGAGTCTTCTTTAGAGGACATTCAAGGTATCCATTGTTTGAGGTTGGCAAATTATTTTATATGCAATGTGCTTATTCAGATAATTTGTATTAATGCTAAAAATATGGCATTAGCTGTATTGGCCAGGTGAGCTCTCTGGTTGAATTCATGATCAGCAGACATGCTATCAAAGTCTAGACTCTTAACTCTAGCTTTTAAGGGTAAGAACTTATTCTGACCTGGATTGGATTTGGCAAGGGAACATTTTTGCCCCAGTAAAATTCGGTAAATTGTTTTCACGCCTTTCGCCAGTCTAAGAACCTACGTTCATCCTTTTCTCAGAAGGCAGATTCTTCCAAGCCCCACTGGAGACCAAATCCAATTTGGAACAGGTCTAAGCAGACCAAAATGTCCGCTTCCACCAATAATTCAGCATAAGGGGAAGGGGGAAGTAGGAGGAATAGTTCTGGTGATGGGTGTTTTGCCGCTTCTTTGTGGCCAGGAGATGAACTTCCCAAGAGTAAAGGATTTCATGGACTCTCACCACCAAGATAGAAATCAGTTTGTTAGGTAAGCATATATTAGGTTTTCTGAAGTTTTTGCTTCTTCTGAAGCAGCATTTGGTAGGAAATTCCTTTGGACAGTTGTTTCTGGGCATTAAATATTGTTGTGTGTATATATAATATTTTGCAGCATATGAAATAAAAAGAGAGAGAAAAATAAATAAAATAAAAAACTTTCAATATTGAGTAATTTTTCTTCTCCCACCCTCATTACTCATGGACTCAACAGCTTGGGTATTAGTTTCCCAAGAGTAATGGCTTGGAGACTCTCACCACCTTTAGGAAAGAAAATATAATGTATGCTTACCTAATGAATTTATTTCATGTTGGTGAGAATTCACGAGACCCCACCTATTTTTTTGATACATTTTTTTTTTCTTTTTTTGCGACAGTTGAAGTATACACCTCCTTTTTTTTCCGCTACTTTTTTTTTTGTTTGCTCTTATCCATTTCTACCTTTCTTCTTCATCTTCTTGTTTGGCAATATGTCAGAGGAGTTTCCAGTAAAGTGAAAGTGGTTTTAAGGGCTCTTGGAGTTTTGGGAATCTTTGCCGCCTTCTAGTGGTCAAGAGTGGAATTCCCATGAGTAATGTCTTGTGGACTTTCGCCACTATGAAAGAAATTAATTTATCAGGTAAGCATAAATAATATGTTTAATGTTAACAACCATGCACCTTTGTGTGTTTAACCCGTTTGTGAGAGTTAAACACATAGTAGAAGGAAACTGCCACTGTTCAATTCAGCAGTGCTAGTTGCACCATTTAGCTGTGTGACTATTGCTGCTGATTAGATCTGCGGCAGTTTTGTTACGGAACAGCAGTGCTCAGAGTAGAACTTCTATGTTTTTATCAGCTTTTAAAGGGTCACTAATCTTAAAATTGCATGCTCTGACAAATTAGAACATGTCATTTTTCAACTATAAAGGACCAGTTTATTTTTTGTTTTGTTTTTGCTGACGTAAATCTTTTAAAAAATTGTATTATTTATTTTATAACTAGAAAAGCAGAACTTCTCACTTTTACAGAGATGCCAAAAAAAGTTTGGAAATGGGACCCTACAGCAATTGTATTGTAAGCGTCAAAAGTTTTTAAACTTTTTAATCATAAATTACAAATTGGATATAAGAAATATAAAACATTTTGCCATTTTACAATTAATATTGTGAATTCATTTGCTTTGAACATTACTTTGAATCTTGAAGTCCACAAAGTGGAAATATAGTGCAACATGGGTAAGTATTGGTTTTATGAAAGCACTTTGTAAATGATAGGATATTGACATTTTGTGTTCTTGTGTTTATGTAAATGGTTTAGTCCTTTAAACAGACAATTAATAATTGAATAAGTAAATAAATGCTGACACTTAAAATGAATGCACATATATTCTTATATTTATAGACAAACAGTCCCCATAGCAGGCAGCTTTAAAGGGACTGTAAACACCTCTTTTGTATATAACCTGTTTAGTTATGTGTAATGAAACAAGTTTGTATATTTCTTTCCTAAGATATGGTGAGTCCACAGAATCGTCAATTACTAGTCGGAATATCAATCCTGGCCAGCAGGAGGAGGCAAAGAGCACCACAGCAAAGCTGCTATATATGTCACTTCCCTTGCCCATAACCCCCAGTCATTCTCTTTGCCTCTGTTCATGGAGGAGGTGAAGTTTTTGGTGACTGAAGAAAATTGAACTTCAATCAAGATGTTATTATTTTTAATGCCAGAGTAGATTTACTCTGAACTTCCTCTAAAGACTGGGTGTAGTTGTACTTCACTTTAGTCTCTTCAATAGGGCAGTGGTGGCTTTAAAGTAGTTAGGAACTTGTGATGTGGATTATCGCTGCGTTTTTCCTAATAATTTTCTACCCTGGTATAGAAAGCCTGAGTAAGTTTACTCTGTCTTTCTTTTTCTACAGGTCTCTGTGAGGAGTGGCATCCTCTCACATCGGTAAGCTGTCTACATGCCGGACGGCTAGATGCAGTTAAGGGCCTAATGTCTTCTAGGGCTGGGAGGCTGGCACTTCAGAGTCATATAAAACAAGGACTCTGCAATTGTTAGTGGGACTCAGAATCCTTAGTTGAGGATTTATTGTAAGGCATTAGGTAGGCACTAATGTGCATGTGACAGGAGACAGAGTAAACCCTCTTCAGGGATGGAAGGGGTTAACTTTTTAATTTTATACGGCCCTTTTCTGTTTGAGGCACAGACAGTGTCTAAGGAAAAATTATATGTACGTTTATTATTTTCTGAAGGGAAACATATATTTTTTGAGGGGTAATTGCACAGAGATAAAGATACTTCTCTAATAGTGCAAAGCCGTTTCTTTCATGTAATTAGCAAGAGTCCATGAGCTAGTGACGTATGGGATATACATTCCTACCAGGAGGGGCAAAGTTTCCCAAACCTTAAAATGCCTATAAATACACCCCTCACCACACCCACAATTCAGTTTTACAAACTTTGCCTCCGATGGAGGTGGTGAAGTAAGTTTGTGCTAGATTCTACGTTGATATGCGCTCCGCAGCAAGTTGGAGCCCGGTTTTCCTCTCAGCGTGCAGTGAATGTCAGAGGGATGTGAGGAGAGTATTGCCTATTTGAATGCAGTGATCTCCTTCTACGGGGTCTATTTCATAGGTTCTCTGTTATCGGTCGTAGAGATTCATCTCTTACCTCCCTTTTCAGATCGACGATATACTCTTATATATATCATTACCTCTGCTGATTCTCGTTTCAGTACTGGTTTGGCTTTCTACAAACATGTAGATGAGTGTCCTGGGGTAAGTAAATCTTATTTTCTGTGACACTCTAAGCTATGGTTGGGCACTTTGTTTATAAAGTTCTAAATATATGTATTCAAACATTTATTTGCCTTGACTCAGAATGTTCAACTTTCCTTATTTTTCAGACAGTCAGTTTCATATTTGGGATAATGCATTTGAATTAATCATTTTTTCTTACCTTCAAAAATTTGACTCTTTTTTTTCCTGTGGGCTGTTAGGCTCGCGGGGGCTGAAAATGCTTCATTTTATTGCGTCATTCTTGGCGCTGACTTTTTTGGCGCAAAAATTATTTTCCGTTTCCGGCGTCATACGTGTCGCCGGAAGTTGCGTCATTTTTTGACGTTATTTTGCGCCAAAAATGTCGGCGTTCCGGATGTGGCGTCATTTTTGGCGCCAAAAGCATTTAGGCGCCAAATAATGTGGGCGTCTTATTTGGCGCTAAAAAATAAGGGCGTCGCTTTTGTCTCCACATTATTTAAGTCTTATTTTTTTCAGTGCTTCTGGTTGCTAGAAGCTTGTTCTTTGGCATTTTTTTCCCATTCCTGAAACTGTCATTTAAGGAATTTGATCAATTTTGCTTTATATGTTGTTTTTTTCTCTTACATATTGCAAGATGTCTCACGTTGCATCTGAGTCAGAAGATACTACAGGAAAATCGCTGTCTACTGCTGGAGCTACCAAGCTAAGTGTATCTGCTATAATTTTTGGTATCTGTTTCTCCAGCTGTTGTTTGTATTGCATGTCATGACAAACTTATTAATGCAGATAAAATTTCCTTTAGTACTGTTACATTACCTGTTGCTGTTCCGTCAACATCTAATTTTCAGAGTGTTCCTGATAAACATAAGAGATTTTATTTTTTAAATCCATTAAGAAGGCTATGTCTGTTATTTCTCCTTCTAATTTACATAAAAGTCTTTTAAAACTTCTCTTTTTTCAGATGAATTTTTAAATGAACATCATCATTCTGATACTGATAATGGTTCTTCTGGTTCAGAGGTTTCTGTCTCAGAGGTTGATGCTGATAAATCTTTGTATTTGTTCAAGATGGAATTTATTCGTTCTTTATTTAAAGAAGTATTAATTGCATTAGAAATAGAGGATTCTGGTCCTCTTGATTCTAAATCTAAACGTTTAAATAAGGTTTTTCAATCTCCTGTAGTTATTCCATAAGTGTTCAATCTCCCTGATGCTATTTCTGAAGTAATTTCCAGGGAATGGAATAATTTGGGTAATTCTTTTACTCCTTCTAAACGTTTAAGCAATTATATCCTGTGCCATCTGACAGATTAGAGTTTTTTTGGGACAAAATCCCTAAGGTTATGGGGCTGTCTCTACTCCTGCTAAATGTGCTACTATTCCTACGGCAGATAGTAATTCACTTAAGGATCCTTTAGATAGGAAAATTGAATCCTTTCTAAGAAAAGCTTACTTATGTTCAGGTAATCTTCTTAGACTTGCTATATTTTTAGCGGATGTTGCTGCAGCTTCAACTTTTTGGTTAGAAGCTTTAGCGCAACAAGTAACAGATCATAATTTTATAGCATTATTATTATTCTATAACATGCTAATAATTTTATTGGTGATACCATCTTTTGATATCATTAGAGTTGATGTCAGGTATATGTCTCTAGCTATTTTAGCTAGAAAAGCTTTATGGATTAAACTTGGAATACTGATATGTCTTCTAAGTCAACTTTGCTTTCCCTTTCTTTCCAGGGTAATAATTTATTATTTCAACTGTTTCTGGAAGGAAGGGAACTTTTTTACCAAAGGATAAAAAATCTAAGGTAAATTTAGGTCTAATAATCATTTCGTTCCTTTCCTCACAATAAGGAACAAAAGCCTGATCCTTCATTCTCAGGAGCGGTATCAGTTTGGAAACTATTTCCAGTTTGGAATATATCCAAGCCTTTTAGAAAACCTATAGCCAGCTCCTAAGTACCCATGAAGGTGCGGACCTTATTCCAGCTCAGCTGGTATGGGGCAGATTACGTTTTCTTCAAAGAAATTTTGATCAATTCCGTTCTCAATTTCTGGTTTCAGAACATTGTTTCAGAAAGGTACAGAATTGGCTTCAGTTAAAGCCTCCTGCTAAGAGATTTTTTTTTTCTTTCCCGTGTCCCAGTTAACACAGCAAAGGCTCAGCATTTCTGAAATGTGTTTCAGATCTAGAGTTGGCTGGAGTAATTATGCCGGTTCCAGTTCTGGAACAGGGGCTGGGGTTTTATTTTATCTCTTCATTGTACCAAAGAAGGTCAATTCCTTCAGACCAGTTCCGGATCTATCAATATTGAATCGTTATGTAAGGATACCAACATTCAAGATGGTTACTGTAGGACTGTCCTGCCTTTTGTTTAGCAAGGGCATTATATGTCTACAATAGATTTACAGGATGTGTATCTACATATTCCGATTCATCCAGATCACTTTTAGTGTCTGAGATTCTCTTTTTAGACAAGCATTACCAGTTTTGTGGCTCTACCGTTTGGCCTAGCCTCAGTTCCAAGAATTTTTTTCAAAGGTTCTCGGTGCCCTTCTTTCTGTAATCAGAGAACAGGTTTTTTTGGTATTTCCTTATTGGACAATATCTGGGTACTTGCTCAGTCTTCTCATTTTCGAAGAATCTCATACGAATCGACTTGTGTTGTTTCTTCAAGTTCATGGTTGGAGGATCAATTTACCAATCAGTTCATTGATTCCTCAGACAAGTGTAACCTTTTTAGGTTTCTAGAATAGATTCAGTGTCTATGACTCTGTCCTTGTCAGACAAGAGAAGTTTAACATTGATATCAGCTTGTCAAAACCTTCAGTCACAATCATTCCCTTTGGTTGCCTTATGCATGGAAATTTTAGGTCTTAGGACTGCCGCATCAGATGCGATCTCCTTTGCTCGTTTTCACATGCGACCTCTTCAGCTCTGTATGCTGAACCAATGGTGCAGGGATTACTCAAAGATATCTCAATTAATATCTTTAAACCGATTATACGACACTCTCTGACATGGTGGGCAGATCACCATCGTTTAGTTCAGGGGGCTTTTTTGTTCTTTCGACCTGGACTATAATCTCAACAGATGCAAGTCTTACAGGTTGGGGAGCTGTGTGGGGGTATCTGACGGCACAAGGGGTTTGGGAATCTCAGGAGGTGAGATTTCCGATCAATATTTTGGAACTCCGTGCAATTTCAGAGCTCTTCAGTCTTGGCCTCTTCTGAAGAGAGAGTTGTTCATTTGTTTTCAGATAGACAATGTCACAACTGTGGCATACATCAATCATCAAGGAGGGACTCACAGTCCTCTGACTATGAAAGAAGTATCTCGAATTTTGGTTTGGGCGGAATCCAGCTCCTGTCTAATCTCTGCGGTTCATATCCCAGGTATGGACAATTGGAAAGCGGATTATCTCAGTCGCCAAACGTTGCACCTGGGCGAATGGTCTTCACCCAGAGGTATTTCCTCAGATTGTTCAAATGTGGGAACTCTCAGAAATAGATCTGATGGCTTCTCAGCTAAACAAAAAACTTCCCTGGTATCTGTCCGGATCCAGGGATCCTCGGGCGGAGGCAGTGGATGCATTATCTCTTCCTTACAAGTGTCATCCTGCCTATATCTTTCCGCCTCTAGTTCTTCTTCCAAGGGTATTCTCTAATATTCTAAAGGAATGCTCGTTTGTCCTGCTGGTAGCTCCAGCATGGCCTCACAGGTTTTGGTATGCGGATCTTGTCCGGATGGCCTCTTGCCAGCTGTGGACTCTTCCATTAAGACCAGTCTTTCTGTCTCAAGGTTCTTTTTTCCATCAGGATCTCAAAACCTTAATTTTAAGGTGTGGAGTTTGAACGCTTGATTCTTGGTCAAAGAGGTTTCTCTGACTCTGTGATTGATACTATGTGACAGGCTCGTAAATCTGTATCTAGAGAGATATATTATAGAGTCTGGAAGACTTATATTTCTTAAGGATGGTTTAGATAAAGGTTTGTCCGCAAGTTTCTTGAAAGACAAATCTCTGCTCTTTCTGTTCTTTTTCACAGAAGGATTGCTAATCTTCCTGATATTCATTGTTTTGTACAAGCTTTGGTTCGTATAAAACCTGTCATTAAGTCAATTTCTCCTCTTTGGAGTTTGAATTTGGTTCTGGGGGCTCTTCAAGCTTCTCCTTTTGAACCCATGCATTCTTTGGTCGTTATATTACTTTCTTGGAAAGTTTTGTTTCTGTTGGCCATCTCTTCTGCCAGAAGAGTCTCTGAATTATCTACTCTTTTTTGTGAGTCTCCTTTTCTGATTTTGCATCAGGATAAGGCGGTGCTGCGAACTTCTTTTGAATTTTTTACCTAAGGTTGTGAATTCTAACAACATTAGTAGAGAAATTGTGGTTCCTTCATTATGTCCTAATCCTATGAATTCTAAGGAGAAATCATTGCATTCTTTGAATGCTGTTAGAGCTTTGTAATATTATGTTGAAGCTACTAAGTCTTTCCGAAAGACTTCTAGTCTATTTGTCATCTTTTCCGGTTCTAGAAAAGACCAGAAAGCTTCTGCCATTTCTTTGGCATCTTGGTTGAAATCTTTATTTCATCATGCCTATGTTGAGTCGGGTAACACTCCGCCTCAAAGGATTACAGCTCATTCTACTAGGTCAGTTTCTACTTCCTGGGCGTTTAAGAATGAAGCTTCGGTTGATCAGATTTGCAAAACAGCAACTTGGTCCTCTTTGCATACTTTTACTAAATTCTACCATTTTGATGTGTTTTCTTCTTCTGAAGCAGTTTTTGGTAGAAACGTACTTCAGGCAGTGGTTTCAGTTTGAATCTTCTGCTTATGTTTTTTCATTAAAATTTTATTCTGGGTGTGGATTATTTTCAGCAGGAATTGGCTGTCTTTATTTTATCCCTCCCTCTCTAGTGACTCTTGTGTGGAAAGATCCACATCTTGGGTAATCATTATCCCATACGTCACTAGCTCATGGACTCTTGCTAATTACATGAAAGAAAACATAATTTATGTAAGAACTTACCTGATAAATTCATTTCTTTCATATTAGCAAGAGTCCATGAGGCCCGCCCTTTTTTGTGGTGGTTTTGATTTTTTTGTATAAAGCACAATTATTCCAATTCCTTATTTTATATGCTTTCGCACTTTTTTCTTATCACCCCACTTCTTGGCTATTCGTTAAACTGAATTGTGGGTGTGGTGAGGGGTGTATTTATAGGCATTTTAAGGTTTGGGAAACTTTGCCCCTCCTGGTAGGAATGTATATCCCATACGTCACTAGCTCATGGACTCTTGCTAATATGAAAGAAATGAATTTATCAGGTAAGTTCTTACATAAATTATGTTTTTTCTAATAGGAAATAAAGGTTCGCTTGTGCTTTTCCTTTTATGGGGTGCCTTTACTTTGTTTGTTTTTTCTGAATGAAGCACGATGTAAATATATATTTTCGCGCTTCATTCCTATACTGCTGTGTCCCCCCACCTTGTTTCTCTACTGAGGAAGAGATGCGGCGCCATTTTGGCCTCGACGGGTCCGATCACGTGACCTACCGCTTTTTGTTAGACAATCTCAGTTTTTGCTCCAGCTGTAATCGGAGCTTTGATAGTCATTCTGTCTCTGGGAGTTTTTATATAAAAGTACTATCCCAGATGCACCCTTGTATAATAGTTTATAGTGAACGTTTTGTATACTGTTTGGTGCAAAGAATTACGTTTTTAGGCAGAAAAGACTTTCATTTTGCAGCCTTTATGTTGTTTTAGCTGTATATGGCTAGACTTGCACGGACTGCTGTTCTGTCTTAAAGTGACTGTTTTATTTTATTTTTTTAGCATAAAATGTTAATATTCCTCTCTTGCCCTGTATTCTTTAGAATAGAATTCTGTTGGTGTTTTACATGCTGGCTTACCTTTAGAAGGTGCAAGCAGTGTTTGAGTATTGTTGGTTTATTTCCTTTTTTTGTTAGGGTTGATAATGTACTATTCTAGTTTTAAATGTCTTCGCTTCTCTCTTGACGTAGAGTTAGAGCGTTACTTCTGAGCCCAATGTCTCCCAGGATGTTGCTGTTTAGGCAATGCCACAGTTTTCTCCTTAAACGTCCCAAGCCTTCATGGCATCACATGCAGTGCCCTGCGATTCCTCTCAATCTCCTGGAGGAGTGTTTTTGCCTGCAGATTTTGCAGCTCAGGTATTCTCTCAATATCTGCAGAGTTATCTGCCTTTCTTTTTCAGGGAAAGTGCAAAAGGACAATTATATATTCAGATAGTAAGGTTTCTGTTAAATATGTTGCTATCCCTCATAAGTCTGATGCGGTGCAGTCATTAGGCGCTTCTGAGGGTGATATATCACATTCGGTCAGTATAATTCCTTCATCTGATGCTGTGGATTATCCTTCAGATTTAAGATTGTACACTTTCAAGTATGGTAAGGTGGTTTTAACTAATTTGGGGCGACTCCGATACGTATGTCATTGTCAACCCTAGGAGTCTTGTGAATTTTATAAATACTAGGATTCCTTATACGAAGTTTTTCCTGTTCCAGACCGTGCTAGGAGGTTTCTTTCATGTAATTAGCAAGAGTCCATGAGCTAGTGACGTATGGGATATACATTCCTACCAGGAGGGGCAAAGTTTCCCAAACCTCAAAATGCCTATAAATACACCCCTCACCACACCCACAATTCAGTTTTACAAACTTTGCCTCCGATGGAGGTGGTGAAGTAAGTTTGTGCTAGATTCTACGTTGATATGCGCTCCGCAGCAAGTTGGAGCCCGGTTTTCCTCTCAGCGTGCAGTGAATGTCAGAGGGATGTGAGGAGAGTATTGCCTATTTGAATGCAGTGATCTCCTTCTACGGGGTCTATTTCATAGGTTCTCTGTTATCGGTCGTAGAGATTCATCTCTTACCTCCCTTTTCAGATCGACGATATACTCTTATATATACCATTACCTCTGCTGATTCTCGTTTCAGTACTGGTTTGGCTATCTGCTATATGTAGATGAGTGTCCTGGGGTAAGTAAGTCTTATTTTCTGTGACACTCCAAGCTATGGTTGGGCACTTTGTTTATAAAGTTCTAAATATATGTATTCAAACATTTATTTGCCTTGACTCAGAATGTTCAACTTTCCTTATTTTCAGACAGTCAGTTTCATATTTGGGATAATGCATTTTAATTTAACATTTTTCTTACCTTAAAATTTGACTTTTTCCCTGTGGGCTGTTAGGCTCGCGGGGGCTGAAAATGCTTCATTTTATTGCGTCATTCTTGGCGCGGACTTTTTTGGCGCAAAAATTCTATTTCCGTTTCCGGCGTCATACGTGTCGCCGGAAGTTGCGTCATTTTTTGACGTTATTTTGCGCCAAAAATGTCGGCGTTCCGGATGTGGCGTCATTTTTGGCGCCAAAAAGCATTTAGGCGCCAAATAATGTGGGCGTCTTATTTGGCGCGAAAAAATATGGGCGTCGCTTTTGTCTCCACATTATTTAAGTCTCATTTTTTATTGCTTCTGGTTGCTAGAAGCTTGTTCTTTGGCATTTTTTTCCCATTCCTGAAACTGTCATTTAAGGAATTTGATCAATTTTGCTTTATATATATGTTGTTTTTTCTCTTACATATTGCAAGATGTCTCACGTTGCATCTGAGTCAGAAGATACTACAGGAAAATCGCTGTCAAGTGCTGAATCTACCAAAGCTAAGTGTATCTGCTGTAAACTTTTGGTAGCTATTCCTCCAGCTGTTGTTTCTATTGATTGTCATGACAAACTTGTTAAAGCAGATAATATTTCCTTTAGTAAAGTACCATTGCCTGTTGCAGTTCCTTCAACATCTAAGGTGCAGAATGTTCCTGATAATATAAGAGATTTTGTTTCTGAATCCATAAAGAAGGCTATGTCTGTTATTTCTCCTTCTAGTAAACGTAAAAAATATTTTAAAACTTCTCTCCCTACAGATGAATTTTTAAATGAACATCATCATTCTGATTCTGAGGATTCCTCTGGTTCAGAGGATTCTGTCTCAGAGGTTGATGCTGATAAATCTTCATATTTATTTAAAATGGAATTTATTCGTTCTTTACTTAAAGAAGTACTAATTGCTTTAGAAATAGAGGATTCTGGTCCTCTTGATACTAATTCTAAACGTTTAGATAAGGTATTTAAAGCTCCTGTGGTTATTCCAGAAGTTTTTCCTGTTCCTAATGCTATTTCTGCAGTAATTTCCAAAGAATGGGATAATTTGTGTAATTCATTTACTCCTTCTAAACGTTTTAAGCAATTATATCCTGTGCCGTCTGACAGATTAGAATTTTGGGACAAGATCCCTAAAGTTGATGGGGCTATTTCTACCCTTGCTAAACGTACTACTATTCCTACGTCAGATGGTACTTCGTTTAAGGATCCTCTAGATAGGAAAATTGAATCCTTTCTAAGAAAAGCTTATCTGTGTTCAGGTAATCTTCTTAGACCTGCTATATCTTTGGCTGATGTTGCTGCAGCTTCAACTTTTTGGTTGGAAACTTTAGCGCAACAAGTAACACATAGTGATTCTCATGATATTATTATTCTCCTTCAGCATGCTAATAATTTTATCTGTGATGCCATTTTTGATATTATCAGAGTTGATGTCAGGTTTATGTCTCTAGCTATTTTAGCTAGAAGAGCTTTATGGCTTAAAACTTGGAATGCTGATATGGCTTCTAAATCAACTTTACTTTCCATTTCTTTCCAGGGTAACAAATTATTTGGTTCTCAGTTGGATTCCATTATTTCAACTGTTACTGGTGGGAAAGGAACTTTTTTACCACAGGATAAAAAATCTAAAGGTAAAAACAGGGCTAATAATCGTTTTCGTTCCTTTCGTTTCAACAAAGAACAAAAGCCTGATCCTTCATCCTCAGGAGCGGTTTCAGTTTGGAGACCATCTCCAGTCTGGAATAAATCCAAGCCAGCTAGAAAGGCAAAGCCTGCTTCTAAGTCCACATGAAGGTGCGGCCCTCATTCCAGCTCAGCTGGTAGGGGACAGGTTACGTTTTTTCAATGAGATTTGGATCAATTCTGTTCACAATCTTTGGATTCAGAGCATTGTTTCAGAAGGGTACAGAATTGGTTTCAAGTTGAGACCTCCTGCAAAGAGATTTTTTCTTTCCCGTGTCCCAGTAAATCCAGTAAAAGCTCAAGCATTTCTGAAATGTGTTTCAGATCTAGAGTTGACTGGAGTAATTATGCCAGTTCCAGTTCCGGAACAGGGGATGGGGTTTTATTCAAATCTCTTCATTGTACCAAAGAAGGAGAATTCTTTCAGACCAGTTCTGGATCTAAAAATATTGAATCGTTATGTAAGGATACCAACGTTCAAGATGGTAACTGTAAGGACTATCTTACCTTTTGTTCAGCAAGGGAATTATATGTCCACAATAGATTTACAGGATGCATATCTGCATATTCCGATTCATCCAGATCATTATCAGTTCCTGAGATTCTCGTTTCTGGACAAGCATTACCAATTTGTGGCTCTGCCGTTTGGCCTAGCTACAGCTCCAAGAATTTTTACAAAGGTTCTCGGTGCCCTGTTGTCTGTAATCAGAGAACAGGGTATTGTGGTATTTCCTTATTTGGACGATATCTTGGTACTTGCTCAGTCTTTACATTTAGCAGAATCTCATACGAATCGACTTGTGTTGTTTCTTCAAGATCATGGTTGGAGGATCAATTTACCAAAAAGTTCTTTGATTCCTCAGACAAGGGTAACTTTTCTGGGTTTCCAGATGGATTCAGTGTCCATGACTCTGTCTTTAACAGACAAGAGACGTCTAAAGTTGATTGCAGCTTGTCGAAACCTTCAGTCACAATCATTCCCTTCGGTAGCCTTATGCATGGAAATTCTAGGTCTTATGACTGCTGCATCGGACGCGATCCCCTTTGCTCGTTTTCACATGCGACCTCTTCAGCTCTGTATGCTGAAGCAATGGTGCAAGGATTACACGAAGAAATCTCAATTAATATCTTTAAAACCGATTGTTCGACACTCTCTAACATGGTGGACAGATCACCATCGTTTAATTCAGGGGGCTTCTTTTGTGCTTCCGACTTGGACTGTAATTTCAACAGATGCAAGTCTCACAGGTTGGGGAGCTGTGTGGGGATCTCTGACGGCACAAGGAGTTTGGGAATCTCAGGAGGTGAGATTACCGATCAATATTTTGGAACTCCGTGCAATTTTCAGAGCTCTTCAGTTTTGGCCTCTTCTGAAGAGAGAATCGTTCATTTGTTTTCAGACAGACAATGTCACAACTGTGGCATACATCAATCATCAAGGAGGGACTCACAGTCCTCTGGCTATGAAAGAAGTATCTCGAATTTTGGTTTGGGCGGAATCCAGCTCCTGTCTAATCTCTGCGGTTCATATCCCAGGTGTAGACAATTGGGAAGCGGATTATCTCAGTCGCCAAACGTTGCATCCGGGCGAATGGTCTCTTCACCCAGAGGTATTTCTTCAGATTGTTCAAATGTGGGAACTTCCAGAAATAGATCTGATGGCGTCCCATCTAAACAAGAAACTTCCCAGGTATCTGTCCAGATCCCGGGATCCTCAGGCGGAGGCAGTGGATGCATTATCACTTCCTTGGAAGTATCATCCTGCCTATATCTTTCCGCCTCTAGTTCTTCTTCCAAGAGTAATCTCCAAGATTCTGAAGGAATGCTCGTTTGTTCTGCTGGTAGCTCCGGCATGGCCTCACAGGTTTTGGTATGCGGATCTTGTCCGGATGGCCTCTTGCCAACCGTGGACTCTTCCGTTAAGACCAGACCTTCTGTCACAAGGTCCTTTTTTCCATCAGGATCTGAAATCCTTAAATTTAAAGGTATGGAGATTGAACGCTTGATTCTTGGTCAAAGAGGTTTCTCTGACTCTGTGATTAATACTATGTTACAGGCTCGTAAATCTGTATCTCGAGAGATATATTATAGAGTCTGGAAGACTTATATTTCTTGGTGTCTTTCTCATCATTTTTCCTGGCATTCTTTTAGAATACCGAGAATTTTACAGTTTCTTCAGGATGGTTTAGATAAGGGTTTGTCTGCAAGTTCTTTGAAAGGACAAATCTCTGCTCTTTCTGTTCTTTTTCACAGAAAGATTGCTATTCTTCCTGATATTCATTGTTTTGTACAAGCTTTGGTTCGTATAAAACCTGTCATTAAGTCAATTTCTCCTCCTTGGAGTTTGAATTTGGTTCTGGGAGCTCTTCAAGCTCCTCCGTTTGAACCTATGCATTCATTGGACATTAAATTACTTTCTTGGAAAGTTTTGTTCCTTTTGGCCATCTATTCTGCCAGAAGAGTTTCTGAATTATCTGCTCTTTCTTGTGAGTCTCCTTTTCTGATTTTTCATCAGGATAAGGCGGTGTTGCGAACTTCTTTTGAATTTTTACCTAAAGTTGTGAATTCCAACAACATTAGTAGAGAAATTGTGGTTCCTTCATTATGTCCTAATCCTAAGAATTCTAAGGAGAAATCGTTGCATTCTTTGGATGTTGTTAGAGCTTTGAAATATTATGTTGAAGCTACGAAATCTTTTCGTAAGACTTCTAGTCTATTTGTTATCTTTTCCGGTTCTAGAAAAGGCCAGAAAGCTTCTGCCATTTCTTTGGCATCTTGGTTGAAATCTTTAATTCATCTTGCCTATGTTGAGTCGGGTAAAACTCCGCCTCAGAGAATTAAAGCTCATTCTACTAGGTCAGTTTCTACTTCCTGGGCGTTTAGGAATGAAGCTTCGGTTGACCAGATCTGCAAAGCAGCAACTTGGTCCTCTTTGCATACTTTTACTAAATTCTACCATTTTGATGTATTTTCTTCTTCTGAAGCAGTTTTTGGTAGAAAAGTACTTCAGGCAGCGGTTTCAGTTTGAATCTTCTGCTTATGTTTTTCGTTAAACTTTATTTTGGGTGTGGATTATTTTCAGCAGGAATTGGCTGTCTTTATTTTATCCCTCCCTCTCTAGTGACTCTTGTGTGGAAAGATCCACATCTTGGGTAGTCATTATCCCATACGTCACTAGCTCATGGACTCTTGCTAATTACATGAAAGAAAACATAATTTATGTAAGAACTTACCTGATAAATTCATTTCTTTCATATTAGCAAGAGTCCATGAGGCCCGCCCTTTTTTTGTGGTGGTTATGATTTTGTATAAAGCACAATTATTCCAATTCCTTATTTTATATGCTTTCGCACTTTTTTATCACCCCACTTCTTGGCTATTCGTTAAACTGAATTGTGGGTGTGGTGAGGGGTGTATTTATAGGCATTTTGAGGTTTGGGAAACTTTGCCCCTCCTGGTAGGAATGTATATCCCATACGTCACTAGCTCATGGACTCTTGCTAATATGAAAGAAATGAATTTATCAGGTAAGTTCTTACATAAATTATGTTTTTTCACAAGAAGTCAGGGATTTCTTTTTTCCCCGTCTCCTGTATTTAAAAAAAAAAAAAAAAAGTTTCCTGTTGTCTCCATTAAATATCAGGGCGCACGGTACATAATGTAGTAGGGCATTTCTACTCTGGCTAAAAAAACTATGATTCCTAGAGAGGATAGCTGTTATTTTCAGGCTCTATGGACTAAGTTGGTAACTTACATGGAGGTTTGTATTGCCACTGTGTGAAGTGCGGCATCTTATTGGTGCAATGGCTCTTCTAAATTACAATTAGGTAGAGACTCCTTTGGAGCAGCTCCAGATAGCCTGATGAAACCGTGCAGTGACACGGAGAAACACGCTGCTGTTGTTTTTAACCTTTTAATAATCTTTTAACATTTGGTATCTCGCTGCTGCACTTTTTCCTTTCGAATCTACAATACTTTTGCCATTCCTGTGACTTTCACACATCTGCCACTGTGCCCAGGAGTACTGGCTTTTTCTCTGTCCGTGGCCTGAGACACCCTCTGGGAACTACACAGTATCTCTGGACTCCCTCTGGTGGGACGAGGATCTTATCAGTTCCAGGTGCCTAGGAGTCTGCTGGGCGACTCGTTGTATCCAGTCTGCTTGTAAAGCACATTGGTCATTTCATTACGTGAGTAGGTTTTTGCTTACCCCCATGTCCTACTCCTTTCTAGTTTGAACTGCACCATGTGGCGCCCTCTATCTTTTGTATTCTAGATGTATCAATCTTGTGTTGTGGCGTGACACACCAGAGGAGCTGCCTGAGGATTGTGGAACTTTCTTGTCTTTGGATAAGTTCTTTACCAGGACTTTTTTCTGTCATCACTACATTTTGATATTTATTTTATTTTACAGTATTTCATTTGTCATTTGATCATTGCGTAACATGTTATGTATTTTATTCTTTGCATATTCTGGTAGCACTTGAGATATTAATATTGCCTGCTGTTATCTCTCATACCTGTTATTGATATACTGGTTACTGTATCAAGATCATTTCATTTTATTATATAGACTCTGGTCTATCAAACCTATTACTAAACGGCTACATAATCGTCAAAGATATATAATTTCATCTATTTATTTCACATTTGTTAAAGATATATTATTTTATTTAATACTGTATATTTGTCAAAGATATATTATTATATTTACTACTCATGTTATAATTCTTCTATTTCTCATCTTTGGCACCTCTTATAGATACCGGTCAGGCATTTTGCTTTTGCCTGTTGTGTGTTTGTTTATCTAGCTCCAGTACAGAATTTAGGCTCTTAAACTAGCCAATTCTTTATTTCTGATGCTACCAACCATATGATATTTGGCTTCGCTGTTCTAGTCCGTGGGGCGTTATGGACAGTGGATTTTCCTCCGAGTCCAAGTTTCTGGTGCATCCATATAAGGGTATGACCTTGTTTTGGTCCTGGTCTGATAGGATTAGTAATAATATAAAGGATTTTGCCCCCATTCCGGGAATTGGTCAAAGTGGGGGGTTGATTCTCTCTGTCTTCAGATGTGGATACGAGATGTTCCAGATAGTCTGTGGACATTGTGCTTCAGAGTTACTATTTAGTAATTATTCCTTCCCTGCCTGAGGCAGGTTGTCTCCTCTCAATTTTATCTATGGGTTAGATAACTGAGGTGTTTTTTTTGTTTTGTTTTTTGTGGTACATTTAGGATTTCTCTTCCCTGTGGGTGATAGTTCCAGTTCCTGTAAGAGAACAGGGTCTAGGATTTTATCGTTTTTGTTTGAGGTTCCAGAAAATGAGTGAATTTACCCCGATAGTTGTCCTAAAGTGTCTCCACAGGTTGTCTCAGGGTACCGTTCTTCAAATGGAAACCACTGAACTAAGAGGGTCAGTTCATAGTGACCTTAGTCCTGGAGGATGTGTAATTTTAAGTTCCTGAGGCTTGCCTTTCTGTCAATCTCTTTCAGTTTGTGATTCTTTCCTTTGGCCTTGCCATGGTTCTCAGAAGGGGCTGTATTGGCAGTGATCTGGTTTCAGGGAATTGCTGTGGTGCTATTCCTGGACATCATAATGGTTCAGGTGCCATCTTTTTAAGATGCTTACTCTCATACTGAGATCTTGTTGTCTCTCTTCTTTCATCGAATGGAAGGGTATCTGACAATGAATTCCCTTGGTCCAGCTACAGAGGTAGTTTCTTAAGGACCAGATTAGTTTCCCTGTCTCTGAAATTATTTTTTCACAGAGGTCAGGAAATAAAGGATTTTTTCTTCTTGCTTCTTTTGGCACTCTTCTGTTTAGTCAGTCAGTGGCTCTATGTATGGAGGTAATGGTCTGATGGTTGCTTCATTGGACATCATCCCTTTGCTCAATCCATCTGAGAGTCTGCGGTTATGCATGTTCAGATTGTGGACCGAAGATCTTGTAGTTTTGTCTTGATCTGTCGATATGAGATTCTTCCCTGTGGATCAGAGAAGTGAGTTTTTGGTGGAGTGCTCATTTCTCTTGTAAGGTGTATCCAGTCCACGGATCATCCATTACTTGTGGGATATTCTCCTTCCCAACAGGAAGTTGCAAGAGGATCACCCACAGCAGAGCTGCTATATAGCTCCTCCCCTAACTGCCATATCCAGTCATTCTCTTGCAACTCTCGACAAGCATGGAGGTAGTAAGAGAGAAGTGGTGAAATATAATTGTTTTTTTTCTTCAATCAAAAGTTTGTTATTTTTAAATGGTACCGGAGTTGTACTATTTTGTCCCAGGCAGAAAATAGAAGAAGAATCTGCCTGTGATTTCTATGATCTTAGCAGGTTGGGAGTGATCCATCCAGTTCCAAAGGAGGAAAAGGGACAGGGATTTTACTCAAATCTGTTTGTGGTTCCCAAAAAAGAGGGAACCTTCAGACCAATTTTAGATCTCAAGATCTTAAACAAATTCCTCAGAGTCCCATCAATCAAGATGGAGACTATTCGTACCATCCTACCTATGACCCTTCCTGAACAGGCATTACCAGTTTGTAGCTCTTCCCTTTGGGTTAGCTACAGCCCCAAGAATATTTACGAAGGTTCTGGGGTCACTTCTGGCGGTCCTAAGACCGCAGGGGCATATCAGTGGCCCCTTATTTAGACGACATTCTGATACAGGCGTCAAATTTCCAAATTGCCAAGTCTCATACGGACATAGTTTTGGCATTTCTGAGATCGCATGGATGGAAGGTGAACAAAGAAAAGAGTTCTCTATCCCCTCTCACAAGAGTTTCCTTTCTGGGAACTCTAATAGATTCTGTAGAAATGAGGATTTACCTGACGGAGTCCAGGTTATCAAAACTTCTAAATTCCTGCCGTGTTCTTTATTCCACTTCTCACCCTTCGGTGGCGCAGTTTATGGAAGTAATCGGCTTAATGGTAGCGGCAATGGACATAGTGCCGTTTGCACGCCTACATCTCAGACAGTGGAATGGGGATTACCCTCTACTAAATCTGGATCAAGAGACCAGGGATTCTCTTCTCTGGTTGTTATCTTGGGTCCATCTGTCCAAGGGAATGACCTTTCGCAGGCCAGATTGGACAATTGTAACGACAGATGCCAGCCTTCTAGGCTGGGGGGCAGTCTGGAACTCCCTGAAGGCTCAGGGATCGTGGACTCAGGAGGAGACACTCCTTCCAATAAACATTCTGGAACTAAGAGCGATATTCAATGCTCTTCAGGCTTGGCCTCAGCTAACGACAATGAGGTTCATCAGATTTCAGTCGGACAACATCACAACTGTGGCTTACATCAACCATCAAGGGGGAACAAGGAGTTCCCTAGCGATGTTAGAAGTCTCAAAGATAATTCGCTGGGCAGAGATTCACTCTTGCCACCTATCAGCTCTCCATATCCCAGGTGTAGAGAACTGGGAGGCGGATTTTCTAAGTCGACAGACTTTTCATCCGGGGGAGTGGGAACTCCATCCAGAGGTGTTTGCACAATTGATTCATCGTTGGGGCACACCAGAACTGGATCTCATGGCGTAACAACTTCCTTGTTACGGATCCAGGTCCAGGGACCCCAAGGCAACGCTGATAGATGCTCTAGCAGCGCCTTGGTCCTTCAACCTGGCTTATGTGTTTCCACCGTTTCCTCTGCTCCCTCGTCTGATTGCCAAAATCAAGCAGGAGAGAGCATCTGTGATCTTGATAGCGCCTGCATGGCCACGCAGGACTTGGTATGCAGATCTGGTGGACATGTCATCCTTTCCACCATGGACTCTGCCGCTGAGACAGGACCTTCTACTTCAAGGTCCTTTCAACCATCCAAATCTAATTTCTCTGAAACTGACTGCCTGGAGATTGATTTTATCAAAGCGTGGCTTCTCCGAGTCAGTCATTGATACCTTAATTCAGGCACGAAAGCCTGTCACCAGGAAAATCTATCATAAGATATGGCGTAAATATCTTTATTGGTGTGAATCCAAGGGCTACTCATGGAGTAAGGTCAGGATTCCAAGGATATTATCTTTTTTCCAAGAAGGATTGGAAAAAGGATTGTCAGCTAGTTCCTTAAAGGGACAGATTTCTGCTCTGTCTATTCTTTTGCACAAGCGTCTGGCGGATGTGCCAGACGTTCAGGCATTTTGTCAGGCTTTAGTTCGAATCAAGCCTGTGTTTAAATCTGTTGCTCCGCCTTGGAGCTTAAATTTAGTTCTTAAAGTTCTTCAAGGGGTTCCGTTTGAACCTCTTCATTCCATAGATATCAAACTTTTATCTTGGAAAGTTCTATTTTTGGTAGCTATTTCCTCGGCTCGTAGAGTTTCTGAGTTATCTGCCTTACAATGTGATTCCCCTTATCTGATCTTCCATGCAGATAAGGTAGTTCTGCGTACCAAAACTGGGTTTTTACCTAAGGTGGTATCTAATAAGAATATCAATCAGGAGATTGTTGTTCCATCATTGTGTCCTAATCCTTCTTCAAAGAAGGAACGTCTATTACACAATCTTGACGTGGTTCATGCTTTAAAGTATTATTTACAAGCTACTAAAGATTTTCGTCAAACATCTGCTTTGTTTGTTGTCTACTCTGGACAGAGGAGAGGTCAAAAGGCTTTGGCAACCTCTCTTTCGTTTTGGCTAAGAAGCATAATTCGCTTAGCTTATGAGACTGCTGGCCAGCAGCCTCCTGAAAGGATTACAGCTCATTCTACTAGAGCTGTGGCTTCCACTTGAGCCTTTAAAAATGAGGCTTCTGTTGAACAAATTTGCAAGGCGGCGACTTGGTCTTCGCTTCATACCTTTTCAAAATTCTATAAATTTGATACTTTTGCTTCTTCGGAGGCTATTTTTGGGAGAAAGGTTTTACAGGCAGTGGTACCTTCCGTTTAAGTACATGCCTTGTCCCTCCCTTCATCCGTGTACTTTAGCTTTGGTATTGGTATCCCACAAGTAATGGATGATCCGTGGACTGGATACACCTTACAAGAGAAAACATAATTTATGCTTACCTGATAAATTTATTTATCTTGTGGTGTATCCAGTCCACGGCCCGCCCTGTCATTTTAAGGCAGGTATTTTTTAATTTTAAACTTCAGTCACCACTGCACCCTATGGTTTCTCCTTTCTCTGCTTGTCTTCGGTCGAATGACTGGATATGGCAGTTAGGGGAGAAGCTATATAGCAGCTCTGCTGTGGGTGATCCTCTTGCAACTTCCTGTTGGGAAGGAGAATATCCCACAAGTATTAGATGATCCGTGGACTGGATACACCACAAGAGAAATAAATTTATCAGGTAAGCATAAATTATGTTTTTGCTTGCAAGAGGTAGCAGGATCTTTACCTGCATTCTCCAGAATTGTTTGGCTTTCTCAAGTACATCTGTCTCGGGCACATGCTTCCAGAGACTTTCCTATGTGTTAGTCATGGTCACTAGCCTGTTGGGTTGGTGACTATGGACTTTAGTGGAGCCTGTTCTCCCCATAACCTTTTCGTAGTAGAGAGCGAACTGCAATGCTCTGATGGCTTGGCCTCAGTTGTATTTTCCGGTTTTCAGGTTCTAGTTGCACAATTTCATCTCAGTGGTTTACATTAACCACCTGGGAGGAACCTGGAGATCCTTTGCCATAATTGGCGTGGATTGTTTGGTGGGCGGGCGCCCACATTCTAGTTTGTTCTCTTGTCAAGAGTGTATACCGGGAGCTGACTTCTTGACTTGAGCAGTCAGATTTTTCATTCCGGGGAGTGGACTCCTGGAGGGTTCCCCAGGTTAACCCTCACCTGGGGGTTGCTGGAGTTGGCGATGGCAGTATGCCAAGTTTCCAAGTTGTGTTTAGGGTCATTGAGTTGAGCAGGCTGCTCTGCTAAATACCCTGGCGGTTCCTTGGAATTTTAATGGTTCTTGCATAGTCTTGCAGATAGGGTTTTCAGACATAGCGGAGATGTATAGCGCTGCGGAATCTGTTGGCGCTCTACAAATAACTGATAATAATGTATTTCTTCTACCTTGGTGGTTGTTCCTGAGGAAGGTCCTTCTGATTTAGGGTCCTTTCTTTCATCCTACTTTTGTTTTCTCTGAAGCTTTCAGCTTGGAGATTGAATGCTTAGTTCTGTCTAAGCATGTTTTTTCTGAATCAGTAATTGAGATCATGGTTTAGGATTACAAGCCTGTTACTGGTAAATTTTATCATAAGGTATGACGTAAATTTCCTGATTGGTGTGAGTCTATGCACTACTCTTGAAAGTAGGTTCGGGATTACTAGGGGTTTTGCCCTTCTCTGGGACGTTCTGGAGGACGTTTTGTCAGTCAGTTCTCTAAAGGGTCAGATTTCTGCGTTATTCTTTTTTTATACAGGTGTCTGGTGGATGTGCCAGACGTGTAATCTTTTTGTCAGACCCTGGTTTAGTATCAGGCCTGTGTTTAAGTCTGTTGGTCCTCCTGGAGTTTTTAACCTTGGTTTTTAGGTTTTGCAGCAGGCTCAATTTGCGCCGTAGCATTCCATAGGTTTTAAAATGTTATCTTGTAATGTTTTTTCTTTTGTTATATCTTCTGTTCGGAGAGTTTAGGTACTCTCGGCTTTGTTGTATGATTCGCTTTATTTTGTTTTGGATTAGACAGTTTTTTATCCTAAGTAGTAATATTGTTTGGGAATCGTTGTTCCCTCTCTGTGTCCTCATTCTTTTCTTTTGAGGTACGTGTGTGCAGAATTTGGATGTTGTGCGGGTTTCTGTATTAGAAATCTACTGCTACTTCTCTTTTTCTGGTTGAGAAGTTTAATTAGTTTGCTTTTCAGAACTGCGGGGCTGTAGTTTTCTGAGAGCGTTATGGCTCATTATTCGAGGGCTGTCTCTTCTTTTTAGGCTTTCAAAATGAAGCTTCTGTGGCACAGATTTGCAAGTCTTCAGCTTAGTTTTTTCTTGCGTCCCCCCCCCCCCCCCAAATTTTTTTACAAATGTGTTACTTTGTCTCGGTTGAGGCTTCTTTTGGGATATAGGTTCTTTAAAGTGATGGTAAAGTTTTGCCTAACCGATCATTAAAGCAGGTAGCCTTTCCTTCAGTTACTTAAATCGCTAACTTTTAATAAAAAAAAAATGTTGTAAACTATTTTTTTTAACATTTTTAATTATAGTATGCACCGCACCTCGCTCTGCCCTCCAGACTTCCTGATCTGATGCTGTATTCTGATGTAGAGAGCATATCCCCCAACTGTCCCGATTTTTGCGGGACAGTCCCGATTTTAGGGGTCTGCCCTGCTGTCCCGGGTTGCTATTGGGCACATACTCAGAAGCAGCTGGCTTGATTCCTTGTGTAAAAGTAATGGTGTGTGGGTTAAGCAGGAGTAGGAAGGCTGTATACCCTCTGACCTCAGGTAATGATGACCTCTAACCCCTGGTAGTGATGACGACTACTCCTGGTGATAATACTATCATGCCTTCAATTTTATACGATGAGCAGTGCTAACACCAGGGTAATGAACAGTGGCAGCCTCAGACTGCCAGTTAATGTGCTTGCCAACCCCAGGACCCCATACAATGAATTACAGATACCCATATGTGATGTAGTGTGTGTGTGTGTCTATCTGTATCTATAAGTGTGTATGTGTGTGTATCTGCATGTATAAGTTTATGCTGTGTAATGTGTGTGTGTATCTGCATGTAAAAGTGTATGCTGTGTAGTGTGTGTGTGTATCTGTATGTATAAGTGTAAGCTATGTAGTGTGTGTGTGTGTGTATCTGTATGTATAAGTGTATGCTATGTAGTGTGTGTGTGTGTATCTGTATGTATAAGTGTATGCTATGTAGTGTGTGTGTATCTGTATGTATAAGTGTAAGCTATGTAGTGTGTGTGTGTATCTGTATGTATAAGTGTATGCTATGTAGTGTGTGTATCTGTATGTATAAGTGTAAGCTATGTAGTCTGTGTGTGTATCTGTATGTATAAGTGTAAGCTATGTAGTGTGTGTGTATCTGCATGTATGTGTATGCTATGTAGTGTGCGTGTGTCTGCATGTATAAGTGTAAGCTTTATAGTGTGTGTGTATGTGTAAGTGTATGCTATGTAGTGTGTGTGTGTGCATATCTGCATGTATAAGTTTATGCTATGTAGTGTGTGTGTATCTGTATGTATAAGTGTAAGCAATGTAGTGTGTGTGTGTATCTGCCTGTATAAGTGTATGATATGTAGTGTGTCTGCATGTGTAAGTGTATGCAATGTAGTGTGTATGTATCTGCTTGTGTAAGTGTATGCAATGTAGTGTGTATGTATCTGCATGTGTAAGTGTATGCTATGTAGTGTGTGTGTGTGTATTTGCATGTGTAAGTGTATGCTATGTAGTGTGTGTATCTGTATGTATAAGTGTATGCTGTGTAGTGTGTGTATCTGCATGTATAAGTGTATGCTGTGTAGTGTGTGTGTATATGCATGTATAAGTGCATGCTATGTAGTGTGTGTGTGTGTGTATCTATATGTATAAGTGCATGCTGTGTTGTATGTGTGTGTATCTGTATGTATAAGTGCATTGCTATGTAGTGTGTGTGTAGCTGTATGTATAAGTGTATACTATGTAGTGTGTGTGCGTGTGTAACTGCATGTATAAGTGTATGTTGTGTAGTGTGTGTGTATCTGTATGTATAAGTGTGTATCTGCATGTATAAGTGTATGCTGTGTAGTGTGTGTGTATCTGTATGTATAAGTGTGTATCTGCATGTATAAGTGTAAGCTATGTAGTGTGTGTGTGTATCTGCCTGTATAAGTGTATGCTATGTAGTGTGTGTGTATGTGCATATGTAAGTGTATGCTATGTAGTGTGTTACTGTTCATTTTTGCTAACTTTAAAGGCCAGAATCTAGAATATTAATGAGGAAAGCAGAGAGCAGTTTTAAAGAATCTATTATTAAATGTCTGATTAAGATAAAAATATTTAGCACCGTCTCTGCAAAGGTTAATTAAATACAGAGCTCACATAGCTATACCAGTGGTTTGAGCTTGTGTTTGATTTGCTGCCTAAGAGTATTAAAAGATATGATTTTATTTAGAATTTTATTTATATTACTTTGGCCTTATGATTTTTTAGGTCCCGCCCCCACTCCTACCCACCACATTTAATTTTGCCGCGGGGGGTCGTCCCTGTTTCCCTCTTTCCCTCTTTTGAATTTTTAAATGTTGGGAGGTATATGAGAGCAATCCCATCCGCTCTCTACGTAAGCAACCAGGCTTGTTCCCTATGCAATAAGATGTGCGCATGCGCTCTAGATAGAGGGGCGGTTAGGTTGAACTCGTGGCCGCCTAACGGCCAGGATTTCAACCAGATGCCAAAGAATACGTCACACACAAAAAAAGTGACACGGAGCCGGGTGGAATGCGGGTCAATAGAATGTAAGGTGCAATTTACTAATTACTTTAATACTTAAAATTAAAAAAAAACGATGACTTAAAGGGACACTGAACCCAAATTTTTTCTTTTGTGATTCAGATAGAGCATGAAATTTTAAGCAACTTTCTAATTTACTCCTCCTATCAATTTTTCTTCATTCTCTTGGAATCTTTATTTGAAATGCAAGAATGTAAGTTTAGATGCCGGCCCATTTTTGGTGAACAACCTAGGCTGTCCTTGCTGATTGGTGGATAAATTCATCCACCAATCAAAAACTGCTGTCCAGAGTTCTGAACCAAGAAAAAAGCTTAGATGCCTTATTTTTTAAATAAAGATAGGGAGAGAACGAAGAAACATTGATAATAGGAGTAAATTAAAAAGTTGCTTAAAATTGCATGCTCTATCTGAATCACGAAAGAAAATTTTGGGGTTCAGTGTCCCTTTAAACTCAGTTATTTATAAAAATGTTGCCAATGCAGCTTTTAATATGGAGCAACTTTGCCATCACTTTTAAGCAGTGGTGCCTTCTGTTTAGGTTACCTGTCTTGTCCCTCCCTAATCATCTGTGTCCTCTAGCTTGGGTATTGGTTCCCACTAGTAATTGATGATTCTGTGGACTCACCATATCTTAGGAAAGAAAACATAATTTATACTTACCTGATAAATTTATTTATTTCTGGTTTTGGTGAGTCCACGGCCCACCCTTTATTTTAAGACAGTTATTTTTAACTAAAACCTCAGGCACCTTTACACCTTTTTATCTTCTTTTTCCATTTCCCTTTGGCTGAATAACTGGGGGTTTATGGGTAAGGGAAGTGACATATATAGCAGCTTTGCTGTGGTGCTCTTTGCCTCCTCCTGCTGGCCAGGTGTGATATTCCCACTAGTAATTGATGATTCTGTGGACTCAACATATCCGGAAATAAATAAATTTATCAGGTAAGCATAAATTGTTTTTCATTATTTATTTCCCCTTTTCATGTTATTTGGCTTTGGAATTTGAGCAGTTGCTAATTCTCCCTGCTGGATTCTCAAGGCAAACCCTGATAAATATATAAGTATGTACCTTTGAAATAACTGCTAAACATTGAATTCTATACTAAGATTATAGCTGGGGTTAAAGCCTTTTAGTCTGCCGACTAAAGCCCAGATTGGTTCCTCAAAATAAGTCACATGGTTGGGGGCGTTTAGCTATTAAAGAATAATTGCAGTAAAAATTATGTCAATGTGTTTTAAAAATGTTAAGACTTGGCTAATATAATCTATAGCAACACAACAGAAATGTCTTGTTTACTATCCATTTCCATACAACTGAAACATTTATCAAGAGTATTAATGTATTATAGCCCTTGGGGCAGTCCAAAATACAATACTGGAGCTGCATTGCAAATCTTTGATTGTTTTCACATAGATATGTAGCATGTTCTTTACGATATATCTGTGGGGGCTTTCCTAGTAGGTGAGGAGCACAAACATCTAGCCTCGGCTTGTAGAGCTTTTTATGCACATTTGTAGACGTGCACTACACAACCAATAGTACACCACAGTAGCATTTCTCTTGATCTGCAGAAGTGCACCTTAGGCACCTTTTTGTTTCAGGACAGATGTATCAGCTGCTTGTCATAAGCAGTAAGGGGAATGAGCCTGGGTTGATTTTCATCTGCAAACTCTTTAACTGAAGAAGAGGGTTTAAAAGCAGTGGTTTGAAGCGCTGCTTCATAAATATCTGTTGCAGGTTAAAATGAGCCACCCATCTACTTCATAATGCCACCCGGCTGGCAACATTTTTTGTGGAGAACACTGACCTTGTTTGCAAAATGGTATTTCTTTCATATAGGTGGCGAGAGTCCGCAAGCTGTTACATAAGGGATATACATTCCTACCAGGAGGAGGCAAAGTTTCCCAAACCTCAAAAGTCTACAAATACCTCGCTCACCTCACACATAACTCAGTTTAACGTATAGCCAAGTGGTGATGTGATTAAGAAGTAAAAGAAAAAAAAAATTTGAGGAGCGTGAAAAGATATATGCTTTAATCAAAAAAAAAACTTAAATGGGTGGGGGCTCATGGACTCTCGCCACCATGAACAATTAAAGCCTATAAATACCTTGCCCACCTCACACATACCTCAGTTTTAAACTTTGCCTCTTTAGGAGGTGGTTGAAGCATATTGATGTGCTTGATTTTTTTTCAGTGAAAGGCCTTTACAGATAGACGACATACTCCTATTCCATTACCTCTGCTGATATGTTTCAGTACTGGTTTGGCTGTCTATCAGTGGACAAGTGTCTAGAAGGTAAGTATAAAATTTGAATCCTCTATGTGGACAGTTTGTATTAAAAACATTTTTTTACTATGTATGTATATTATACAGAGCCCAGAGACATGTTACTATTCCCTTATTATTCTATGAAATAATTTTATACATAAGACATTTTAGAGAATTTTCTTTTACTATAATTCCATACTATTTTATGGCTTGCTGTTTAATTAATCAGACACAGAGATTGAAAGAAAACAGCAGTATGGGGACTGAGCGCCCGAATCCAGATAGATTCAGTGCCAGCTCGCTCCCGTTTTTTTTCATGTTAAGGCTATAGTTTATATTTGCATACAAAGAGAGAAGCGCTCTACCAGGAACGAACAACAGCTCAGTGGCTTGTTCTATGGCGATTTACCACCCGGAAGCAGCCTCTTTTAGACCAGTGTGCTTTTCACAGAACAAAACTTTCCTGAAGTATATCAGTATGATCCTGCCAAGTAAGGTCAGTCCAGCCCCGAAATACCAGGCAATTCTCCTCTGAACAAGGAACATGACAACCCCAGACGATCGTTTCGGCCTCCTATGGGCCTCGTCAGTGAGGTGCAGCCACATTCCTCTAAGCACACTGGGCAAGGAGTCCACGTCTGGTTTCCCCCATCACCCATAGGGAGACTTCCCCAGGGTCATAATAATTTGCATACAAAGAGAGAAGCGCTCTACCAGGAACGAACAACAGCTCAGTGGCTTGTTCTATGGCGATTTACCACCTGGAAGCAGCCTCTATTAGACCAGTATGCTTTTCACAGAAGAAAACTTTCCTGAAGTATATCAGTCTGATCCTGCCAAGTAAGGTCAGTCCAGCCCCGAAATACCAGGCAATTCTCCTCTGAACAAGGAACATGACAACCCCAGACGATCGTTTATATATAAATATAGTTTATATTTACCTTATCAACATGCAAATAATCAGACCCTTTTCTTGTTTGTTTTTCCTTTGCACACAATCACGCTCGCTGTGTCGCACTTTAGTTTTTTACGTACTATGTCATCACTATGCGACGTGTACTACGCATTTGATTATTTTTGTGCCATTTCTTTTTTTAATATGTCACGCCCGCCCCATAATTGCGCACCTTTAACGACCAGTCAGATGTTTTTTGCTTTCATTTATTAGAGATTTTAAAGGTTCATGCTTAATTTTCTCTCTAGCATTTTTTTGTGTGAATTAAATAAGGCTGCTAGCAGTTTTTTTTTAATATTAGCAGACAATAACAGGCATTCTTTTCCCATTCATCAAAGCTTATTATAGTGTCTTATTGCAATTTTCATTTTTATGGTTTTTTGCCATAATGAAGCAGCACCATCCTGTCCCTGAAGTAACCTTAGAAACCGATCCGGCTGAACACCTTTCTACCAAAGCTAAGTGTGCCTTATGTAAAACATCTGAAGTACTTTCTTCAACTCATTTATGTGGCTGTTGCTTAGAATTTTTATCACTTTCTAATGTTTATGTGTACAAATGCACCTACTGTTTTTCAATTACAATCTAATGCTTAGGGCATACCCACAGCAATTAAATATTTTATTGCTGCCGCCATTGATAAGGCCCTGACTGCTCTATCGTCTTCAAATAAACTTAAAAGGTCATTGCATATTTTACTGTTTTTGCATGTTTTTATGCACTGACCGATAGAATACTGATGTATCTTCTAATGATGGGGATGCCTCTGGTTCTGTGGCTCCTACATCAGACACAGAGTTTGATAATTCTTCCTTTTTATTTAGGATACAACATTTCTGTTCTCTTTTAAAGAAAGTTTTATTCACTTTAGGCATTGAAGAAGCTAATCATTCTGATATACCCTGTAATCGTTTAAATTCAGTGTTTAAAACTGTTGTCAATCTTCCTGAGATTTTTCCTATTCCTTATGCAGTCTCTGATATGATTGCTAAAGAATGGCCTAAACTGGTTATTACTTTTAACCCTTCTTCAAGGTTTAAAAGATTATATACTTTACCTATTGCTAATTTGGAGCTGTGGGAAATGGTCCCCAAGGTTGATGGGGCCACTCTTGCCAAACGTACTACTATTCCTTTGGAAGACGGTACTGCTTCTAAAGATTAATGCAAATGAACAGAAGGATACCATCGCTCTTAAGATAAAATCAAGACTTTATTCCAAAAAAGTTAAAAAAAAAAAAGTATTTATGAACAGCAAACACTGAAACCATTAGTAGGGAGAGGAGCAAAGCAAGCGGGCTTACGCGTTTTGGCAGAATGCCGTAGTCATAGCCTTTTAAAGACCCTTTAGATTGGAAACTTGAATCTTATCTTAGAAAGGAATACCTTCATACTGGTTACATTTTTTGACCAGCCATTTCTATTGCTGACGTAGCGGCTGCCTCTACTTTTTGGTTATCTTGTCTTGCTCAGCAGTTATCTTTAGATCCTGAATGTTCCAACATTCTTCATTTACTTCAACATGCAAATAATTTTATTTGCGATGCAGTATTTGATATCGTGAAAATCAACATTAAAACTATTTCCTTAGCTATTCTTACTAGAAGAGCTTTATGGCTTAAATCAAGGAATGGAGTATTCATTCCTCAAGACAAAAAGTCTAAGTGGAAATTTAAGGCTCCCAATCATTTTTGTTTCTTTTGTCAGAATAGAGAACAGAAAACTGTCCCCTCCCCTAAGGCCTCTGGCTCTAACTGGAGACCACCTTCAAATTTGAATAAATCCAAACAATATAAGAAACCAAATCCAGCCCCTAAGACAGCATGATGGTACGGCCCCAACCGAGTTCTTCTGGTAGTGGGCAGGCTAAAACTTTTTCAAGAATTTTGGTCAGAATCTGTCCAAAATCCGTGGATTAAGAATATAATTTCTAAGGGATATCGAATTGGATTCAGAATAAGACCACCTATGGGAAGATTTTTTTTTTTACCCATATTCCAAGTCATCCTATAATAGCCCAAGCATTTCTTAAATTTGCTTCAGACTTGGAACTCATGGGAGTGATTGTCCCAGTTCCCTTACAGGAACAAAAGATGGGTTTTTATTCCAACCTTTTCATTGTCCCGAAAAAGGAAAATTCTTTCAGACCAATTTTGGATCTGAAAACGTTAAATACATTTGTGAGAATTCCTTTCAAGATGGAAACTATAAGGATTATTCTTCCCTTTATTCAACAAGCATGTCCACAATAGACTTACAGGATGCTTACCTTCACATGCATATCCACACAGAACATTATCAATTTCTGAGGTTCTCTTTTCAGAAAAAGCATTACCAATTTGTTGCTCTCCCTTTCGGCCTAGCAACAGCTCCAAGAATATTTACAATGGTTCTCGGTGCTCTTCTATCTGTAATCAGAGTGCAGGGTATTGTGGTGTTTCCTTATTTGGACGATATTTTGGTACTAGCTCAATCTTTTTATTTAGCAGAATCACACACAAAAAAACATTTGTCATTCCTTTGAAGACCTGGTTGGAGGATCAATTTACCAAAACGTTTCTTGATTCCTCAGACAAAGGTCACCTTTCTAGGTTTCCAGATAGATTCAGTGTCCATGACTCTTTCCCTGACAGAAAAGATACAAATTAATTTGGTTTCAGCTTGTCTAAACCTTCAGTTTCTATTATTCCCTTCAGTGGCTATGTGTATGGAAGTTCTAGGCCTCATGATTGCAGCATCAACCCAATCCCTTTTTTCTCGTTTTCATATGTGGCCTCTTCAACTTTGCATGCTGCGCTAATGGTGCAAGGACTTCACTCAAATATCACAACTGATATTCTTAAATCCCAATACACATCTTTCTCTGAAAGTTAAACCACCACTCTATTCTTCAAGGGGCTTCCTTTGCTCATCCTACCTAGTCAGTGATCACTACAGATGCAAGTCTTTCAGGTTGGGGAGCTGTTTCGGGTTCTCTGACAGCACAAAGAGTTTGAAATCCTCGGGAGGCGAGGTTACCAATCAATATCTTGTAACTCCGTGCTCTTTTCAGGGCTCTTCATTCTTGGCCTCTATTAAAGAAAGAACCTTATATCTATTTTCAGACCAACAATATCACAAAAGTGGTATATGTCAATCATCAAGTGGGAACTTGAAGTTCCTTAGCTATGATAAAAGTATCTTGAGCACTTTCTTGGGCAGAATCCAATTCCTGCTATTTACATCCCAGGTGTGGACAACTGGGAGGCAAATTATCTGTCGTCAATCCCTACATCCGGGGGAGTAGTCTCTCCACCCAGATGTGTTTTCAGATTGTACAACTTTGGGGCCTACCAGAAATAAATCTTATGGCCCCTCGTTTGAACAAGAAACTTCCCAGGTACCTTGCAAGGTTTAGGGATCCTCAGGTAGAGGTGTTGGATGTTCTAGCAGTGCCTTGGTCTTACCAGCCTGCTTACATATCCCCCCCCCTCTGGTCCTGCTTCCAAGAGTGATTTCCAAAATCAACATGGAGTGGTACTCTGCAATGGCCTCACAAGATTTGGTATGTGGACCTAGTTTGGATGTCCAGTTGGCGGCCGTGGCCTCTTCCTCTAAGACTAGACCTTCTGTCTCAAGGTCCCTTTTTCCATCCAGATCTAAAGTATCTAAACTTAATGGCATGGAAACTGAACACTTGGTTCTCAGTCACAGACAATTCTCTGACTCAGTGATTAACATCATGATTCAGACCCACAAACCTTTTTCAAGGAAGATTTATCACACAGTTTGGAAAACTTTTATATTTTATGGTGTTCTCATGATTGCTCCTGGCATTCTTTTAGAATTCTTTAGGATGGTTTGGAAAGGTTTATCTGCCAGTACCTAGACAGGTCAAATCTCTGCTTTTTGTAATGTCTCACAGAAAAATTGCTTATCTTCCAGATATTGTTTTGTTCATGCTTTAATTTGTATTAAACATGCTTTCGAACTTATTTCTCCTCCTTGGAGTCTTAATGCATTCTTTCGACAGTAAACTGCTTTCTTGGAAAGTATTGTTTATTTGACTATCTCTTCTACTAGTAGAGTTTCTGAATTGTCTGCACTCTTGTGAGTCTCCTTATCTCATTTCCCATCAAAATAATGCGGTTTTGTGGATAACTCTCACAACATTAATAGGGAAATTATTGTTCCTTCTTTGTGTCCTAATCTAAAAAATGCTACTGAAAAGACTTTGCATTCTTTTGGATGCTGTTAGAGCATTGATATACTATGTTGATGCTACTAAAGATTTCAGACAGACTACCAGTCTGTTTGTTCTGTTTTCTGGTTCTAAAAAACGCCCAGAAGGCTTCTGCTATTTCTTTTAAATCACAAAGCTTATTTGGAGGCAGGTCAGTCTCTGCCTCAGAGAGTTACAGTTTATTCTACTAGATCGGTTGCCACATCTTGGGCTTTAAAGAATGAGGCTTCAATTGATCAAATTTGCAAAGTGGCCACTTGGTCTTCTCTGCATACCTTTACTAAATGTTACCATTTTGATGTTTTGGCCTCGGCAGAAGCAGCTTTTGGTAGAAAGGTCCTTCAGGCAGTTGTCTCAGTTTGATAATGGTGCCTATACTTTGAATTTATTTGTCATAAAATACATTATTTTTAGTTTTTTGATTTAATTTCTCAGCAAAAAAAACTCTCGCCACCTATATGAAAAGAGAGCATAATATATGTACGAACTAACCTGATAAATACATTTTTCATGGTGGCGAGAGTCCATGAGGCCCCACCCATTTAAGGTTCTTTTTTGTTTAAAGCATATATCTTTTCCCGCTGCTCAATTTATTTTTTCTTTTACTCCTTAATCACATCACCACTTGGCTATACGTTAAACTGAGTTATGTGTGAGGTGGGCGAGGTATTTTTGGGCATTTGAGGTTTGGGAAACTTTGCCTCCTCCTGGTAAGAACGTATATCCCATATGTAACAGTTCGTGGACTCTCGCCTCCATGAAAGAAATTAATTTATCAGGTAAGTTCTTACATGAATTATGTTTAAGATGCTGATCTTTAAGTTATTTAAAAGTTGTTCTCATTTTCATTATAAAATGTCCTGGCCATTTTGATGCTGTAACATTTAGAGAACTAGCCTAGGTATGCTGTCCTCACTAACTGATAGCTAGACATCTAGTTAACAGTACAGACAAAAACAACCTTTCGTTTATTCCAAACTGAAATTAATTCTTTGAATAGTTCTTTAAAGCTGCAATACAATCAGATAAATTTAAATTGCAATATGCACTTACACATGATGATTGCAAATACATACAATATAAAGTTTTAATTTTAATTTGCAGAAGCCATCTTCGTTTTCAGAAGCATGCAAGTCAAGCTCTTCATATTTTGCCTCTAGATACACATTTTATATTAATGTTTAATGAGTTCATTGTACATTTGAATTGCACTGATATGTTTGCTGTAAGATCTAAATATAAGCTCTCTGTATTAGAAATTAGTGTATTTGTTCATTAACAAATTGTGAACATTATTAACAAAGGCAGTATTCTTCCTTTTTCATTCCTGTAAGGAACTAAACTGCAAACAACCACCAGATGTCTTCAACATTATAATCATATGATAGACAGTACACTATGGGTCATATGTTGTCGTCATTAGTTTTTGGCTACATATTTACAATATTCAATCTTCTCCTCCTAGGGCCAGCATCCACTACTGTCAGTCAGTTAAGTACATCTTCCAGCTTGTCATTCACACAAGCAAAGTCTTCAAATTTTGACCCCTTTGCAGATCTTGATAGACTTGGTTCTTCTCTACAAGGTAAACTCAAATAGCAGTTGCTAACACATATCAGATCCAACACTATTTGTTAGTAAGTACCGCCTGTATGGATACCAACAAAAAGGTCACACTATTTTCTTGACATCACAAATTACAGATAAGTGCTAGAATAAAGGAGAGACACACAAGTATTTTAAAGTGATGGTAAAATGACTTTTTCAGCTACGTAGCATATTAATGAGACTCTCTAGTGAAAACAATACATGCTTTCATTCTTAAGAACATATCATTGTATCACTACTGCTGTTGGTTGTGTCAGCGCCGGTTTCCTGCGGCTCCAGAAAGGTACTTTATGTATGCGTTTAACCCATTTGCATGGGGTGGTTCGGTTAAATACACCAATGTGTGTGGTTTGATAGTGATAAAATGACATGCTCTAAAAAAAAAAAGCATGTCATGTTTTCACCGTAATAGCTCTTCAAATCTGACGTTTGCTTAAAAGGACCATTAAATGCAGTAGAATTGCATAATTAGCAAACTTATAATAAAATGAAAAAAAACTATTTAACAGCCCTAGTTTGAAATTAAAATGAGAAGTAGATTTGTTTCGGGCAAATTGCAGGTAAAATTTTCCTTCCCCGCTGCAACGTGACCGCTATTAGCCAATCACAAAATTCATATACATATAGTCTTGCAGATGCTCATTTACACACATAAAAAGACTGCACACATTTAGATAATGGAAAAGAACTGGAAAGTTTAAAATTGTGTATCTGAATCATAGAAGTTGAATTTTGACTTTAGTGTTCCTTTATGTAGTATGCCAATATGTTCTGTGTGATTAAAGTATAAACATTATAAATTCTAGGCATATAAATCATGTAAGGGTTATCATTTTTAATTCTTCGTTTTGTTCTCCTGCTAAAGGGTCGTCATCTCAGTTCTCTTCTGTTCGGCCCAATGACAAATCTTCTCAGAAAGCTGGAAATTCATGGCAAGCTGGAAAACCCCAGAGTACTACGCCTTGGCAATCCCAGACCAAAAGTGGAGTGCCTACCAAGCCCAACTATAGTGGTTTTAGTGTAATTGGAGGAAGAGAAGAACGAGGCATCAGAGCACCAGGTTTTGGTAAGAGGAAAGAACTTAAAGGGGCAGTACAACACCTTGTAATTTCTGTTGTGTTGCAATAAAATAACATATCAGCAAAATCTTAAAGTTTTTAAAACAAATTAACATCCTTTTTACTGCAATTATTTTTCAATAGCCAAACTCCACCCACTATTTGCCTTATTTGAAGAAGCCAATCTGGGATTTAGTCAGAAGACTACAATGCTAATCACGGTCATAAATTTTAGTATAGAATGGATTTATTTGAGGTTATCAGTTAAAGCCAATTAGGGACATATATTAGCAGTGTTAGCCTTGAAAAGTAGTCAGTAGCTTGCATTTCAAGTTCTGAGCATTAGAATTTGCTCAATTTTCAGAGCTAAATGAGCTAGAACAAAGGGGCAAATAAATACAAATATATTGCAAAGATGTTTCATTTTGCATAACCATATTATATTAAAACCTAAAGGGGTTTGCTGTCATAAATGAAATGTCAGTTATCCCCCTTCTAGCTAAAAATGTGTACTGTAACACAATATATCAATGCATGATTGTAAAGTTTTCATTATGCCTTTTTTACATTGTATTTGCACCTTTCAGGACCAAAGCCAAAGGTTACAGAAGATGATTTTGTGGATCTATTGTCAAGGCAAGGATTTTCTAGCAAAATGGATAAAAAAGGACCAAGAACAATTGCTGAAATGAGGAGACAAGAACTGACTAAGGATATAGATCCTCTGAAGTTGAAAGTAAGCACATTTTGCATTGAAACTGTATATTGAAGGTTTACAGTAAAGATTTAGCAGTGACTGACTGTATCCTGTGTAGGCAAATGTAGGCAATATACATTTGTATAACTTAAGATACTTGAATAACTTTTTTTATTTGTTCTACTCTTAACCTGGGTAGCTGCAGCCACAGATAGAATTAGCTTCAAGATTGTAAGCTGTTTTTACCATTCTGTGTATAATCTAGCAACCTAAGTGTTTCATAAACATAATTGTAGATGAGTGTGTATATTGCACGCTGTGTATCAGAGATATTGAAATAAAAACTTTAAAGGGACAGTCTACACCAAAATTGCTTTTTAAAAGATAGATAACGCCTTTAACCCCTTAATGACCACAGCACTTTTCCATTTTCTGTCTGTTTGGGACCAAGGCTATTTTTACATTTTTGCAGTGTTTCTGTTTAGCTGTAATTTTCCTCTTACTCATTTACTGTACACACATATACTATATACTGTTTTTCTCCAACATTGGTGTGTCCGGTCCACGGCGTCATCCTTACTTGTGGGAATATCTCTTCCCCAACAGGAAATGGCAAAGAGTCCCAGCAAAGCTGGCCATATAGTCCCTCCTAGGCTCCGTCCACCCCAGTCATTCTCTTTGCCGTTGCACAGGCAACATCTCCACGGAGATGGTTAAGAGTATGTGGTGTTTAGTTGTAGTTTTTTTATTCTACTATCAAGAGTTTGTTATTTTAAAATAGTACTGGTATGTACTATTTACTCTGAAACAGAAAAAGATGAAGATTTCTGTTTGTGAGAGGAAGATGATTTTAGCAGACAGTAACTAAAATCGATTGCTGTTTCCACATAGGACTGTTGAGATGAAGTAACTTCAGTTGGGGGAAACAGTTAGCAGACTTTTCTGCTTAAGGTATGACTAGCCATATTTCTAACAAGACTGTGTAATGCTGGAAGGCTGTCATTTCCCCTCATGGGGACCGGTAAGCCATTTTCTTAGTCTCAGACAGAATAAAGGGCTTAATATGGGCTATAAAACTGGTAGACTTTTATGGGCTAAATCGATTGCTTTATTTGGACATTTTATACATGTTTATGCTGATAATTCACACTTATAAACTTGGGGAACGTTTTTTAAAGGCAGGCACTATGTTAGACACCTTTTCCAGTCAGGAAGGGCCTTCCCAGTTGTAGGCTGAGCCTCATTTTCGCGCCATTACTGCGCAGTTGTTTTTGAGTGCAAGACATGCAGATGCATGCATGAGGACCTGAAAGTAGTTGGAAAAGTTCCTAGAAGGCGTCATTTGGTATCGTATTCCCCTCTGGGCTTGGTAAAGTCACAGCAAAGGCTGTAGCTGGGACTGTATAGGGGTTAAATCTGTAACCGGCTCCGGTTTCGTTATTTTAAGGGTTAAAGCTCTGAAAATTGGTGTGCAATACTTTTAATGCTTTAAGACACTGTGGTGAAATTTTGGTAAATTTTGAACAATTCCTTCATATATTTTCACATATTCAGTAATAAAGTGTGCTCTGTTTAAAATTTAAAGAGACAGTAACGGTTTTGTTTTAAAACGGTTTTTGTGCTTTATTGACAAGTTTAAGCCTGTTTAACATGTCTGTGCCTTCAGATAAGCTATGTTCTATATGTATGAAAGCCAATGTGTCTCCCCCTTCAAAATTGTGTGATAATTGTGCCATAGCGTCCAAACAAAGTAAGGACAGTACTGCCACAAATAATGAAATTGCACAAGATGATTCCTCAGATGAAGGGAGTAGACATGGTTCTACATCATCTCCTTCTGTGTCTACGCCAGTTTTGCCCACGCAGGAGGCCCCTAGTACTTCTAGCGCGCCAATGCTTATTACCATGCAACAATTGACGGCTGTAATGGATAACTCCATAGCAAATATTTTATCCAAAATGCCTGCATATCAGAGAAAGCGCGATTGCTCTGTTTTAAACACTGAAGAGCAGGAGGGAGCTGATGATAATTGTTCTGTCATACCCTCACACCAATCTGAAGGGGCCATGAGGGAGGTTTTGTCAGATGGGGAAATTTCAGATTCAGGAAAAATTTCTCAACAGGCTGAACCTGATGTTGTGACATTTAAATTTAAATTAGAACATCTCCGCGCACTGCTTAAGGAGGTGTTATCTACTCTGGATGATTGTGACAACTTGGTCATTCCAGAAAAATTATGCAAGATGGACAAGTTCCTAGAGGTTCCGGTGCACCCCGACGCTTTTCCTATATTCAAGCGGGTGGCGGACATAGTGAATAAGGAGTGGGAGAAGCCCGGCATACCTTTTGTTCCCCCTCCTATATTTAAGAAATTATTTCCTATGGTCGACCCCAGAAAGGACTTATGGCAGACAGTCCCTAAGGTCGAGGGGGCAGTTTCTACTCTAAACAAGCGCACTACTATTCCTATCGAAGATAGTTGTGCTTTCAAAGATCCTATGGATAAAAAATTGGAAGGTTTGCTTAAAAAGATTTTTGTACAGCAAGGTTACCTTCTACAACCCATTTCGTGCATTGTTCCTGTCACTACAGCAGCGTGGTTCTGGTTCGAGGAACTGGAGAAGTCGCTCAGTAGAGAGACTCCATATGAGGAGGTTATGGACAGAGTTCACGCACTTAAGTTGGCTAACTTTTTATTTTAGATGCCGCTTTGCAATTAGCTAGATTAGCGGCGAAAAATTCAGGGTTTGCAATTGTGGCGCGCAGAGCGCTTTGGCTAAAGTCTTGGTCAGCGGATGTATCATCCAAGACAAAATTGCTTAACATCCCCTTCAAGGGTAAAACTCTCTTTGGACCAGAATTGAAAGAGATTATCTCAGACATCACTGGGGGAAAGGGCCACGCCCTCCCACAAGATAGGCCTTTCAAGGCCAAGAATAAGTCTAATTTTCGTTCCTTAAGTAATTTCAGGAACGGACCGGCCTCTAATTCTGCATCCTCTAAGCAAGAGGGTAATGCCTCACAGTCCAAACCAGCCTGGAACCGATGCAAGGCTGGAACAAGGGTAAGCAGACCAAGAAGCCTGCTACCGCTAACAAAACAGCATGAAGGAGTAGCCCCCGATCCGGGACCGGATCTAGTGGGGGCAGACTCTCTCTCTTTGCTCAGGCTTGGGCAAGAGATGTTCAGGATCTCTGGACGCTAGAAATAGTTTCTCAGGGTTATCTTCTGGAATTCAAGGAACTACCCCCAAGGGGAAGGTTCCACATGTCTCACTTATCCTCAAACCAAATAAAGAGACAGGCGTTCTTACATTGTGTAGAAGACCTGCTAAAGATGGGAGTGATACACCCAGTTCCAATGACGGAACAAGGAATGGGATTTTACTCAAATCTGTTCATAGTTCCCAAAAAAGAGGGAACCTTCAGACCAATTCTGGATTTAAAGATCCTAAACAAATTTCTCAGGGTACCATCGTTCAAAATGGAAACCATTCGAACGATTCTACCCACTATCCAGGAAGGTCAATTTATGACTACCGTGGATCTAAAGGATGCGTACCTACATATTCCTATCCACAAAGAACATCATCAGTTCCTAAGGTTCGCCTTTCTGGACAAACATTACCAGTTTGTGGCCCTCCCATTCGGATTAGCCACTGCTCCAAGGATTTTCACAAAGGTACTCGGGTCCCTTCTAGCGGTTCTAAGACCGAGGGGCATTGCAGTAGTACCATACTTGGACGACATTCTAATACAAGCGTCGTCCCTTTCAAAAGCAAAGGCTCATACAGACATCGTTCTGGCCTTTCTCAGATCTCACGGATGGAAGGTGAACATAGAAAAAAGTTCTCTGTCTCCGTCAACAAGAGTTCCCTTCCTGGGAACAATAATAGATTCCTTAGAAATGAGGATCTTTCTGACAGATGTCAGAAAGTCAAAACTTCTAAGCGCTTGTCAAGTTCTTCATTCTGTTCCACGTCCTTCCATAGCTCAGTGCATGGAAGTAGTAGGGTTGATGGTTGCAGCAATGGACATAGTTCCTTTTGCGCGAATTCATCTAAGACCATTACAACTGTGCATGCTGAAACAGTGGAATGGGGACTATACAGACTTGTCTCCAGTGATTCAAGTAGATCAGAAGACCAGAGATTCACTCCGTTGGTGGATATCCCTGGACCACCTATCCCAGGGAATGAGCTTCCGCAGACCAGAGTGGGTCATTGTCTTGACCGACGCCAGTCTAGTGGGCTGGGGTGCGGTCTGGGAATCCCTGAAAGCTCAGGGACTATGGTCTCGGGAAGAGTCTCTTCTCCCGATAAACATTCTGGAACTAAGAGCGATATTCAATGCTCTCAGGGCTTGTCCTCAGCTTGCAAAGGCCAGATTCATAAGATTCCAATCAGACAACATGACGACTTTTGCGTATATCAATCATCAGGGGGGAACAAGGAGTTCCCTGGCGATGAAAGAAGTAACCAAAATAATACAATGGGCGGAGAATCACTCCTGCCATCTATCTGCGATCCACATCCCAGGTGTGGAAAACTGGGAAGCGGATTATCTGAGTCGTCAGACATTCCATCCGGGGGAGTGGGAACTCCACCCGGAGATTTTTGCCCAGTTGACTCAATTATGGGGCATTCCAGACATGGATCTGATGGCGTCTCGTCAGAACTTCAAGGTTCCTTGCTACGGGTCCAGATCCAGGGATCCCAAGGCGACTCTAGTGGATGCACTAGTAGCGCCTTGGACCTTCAACCTAGCTTATGTGTTCCCACCGTTTCCTCTCATTCCCAGGCTGGTAGCCAGGATCAAACAGGAGAGGGTCTTGGTGATCTTGATAGCTCCTGCGTGGCCACGCAGGACTTGGTATGCAGACCTGGTGAATATGTCATCGGTTCCACCATGGAAGCTACCTTTGAGACAGGACCTTCTTGTTCAGGGTCCATTCGAACATCCAAATCTGGTCTCCCTCCAGCTGACGGCTTGGAGATTGAACGCTTGATTCTATCAAAGCGTGGGTTTTCAGATTCGGTGATTGATACTCTGGTTCAGACCAGAAAACCGGTAACTAGAAAGATTTACCATAAAATATGGAAAAGATATATCTGCTGGTGTGAATCCAAGGGATTCCCTTGGAATAAGGTAAAAATTCCTAAGATTCTTTCCTTTCTGCAAGAAGGTTTGGATAAAGGATTATCTGCGAGTTCTCTAAAGGGACAGATTTCTGCTTTATCTGTCTTACTACACAAACGACTGGCAGCTATGCCAGATGTTCAAGCATTTGTTCAGGCTCTGGTTAGGATCAAGCCTGTTTACAGACCTTTGACTCCTCCCTGGAGTCTAAATCTAGTTCTTTCAGTTCTTCAAGGGGTTCCGTTTGAACCTCTACATTCCATAGATATTAAGTTGTTATCTTGGAAAGTTTTGTTTTTGGTTGCTATTTCTTCTGCTAGAAGAGTTTCAGAGTTATCTGCTCTGCAGTGTTCTCCGCCCTATCTGGTGTTCCATGCAGATAAGGTGGTTTTGCGTACTAAGCCTGGTTTTCTTCCAAAGGTTGTTTCTAACAAAAAATATTAACCAGGAGATAGTTGTACCTTCTTTGTGTCCGAATCCAGTTTCAAAGAAGGAACGTTTGTTACACAATTTGGACGTAGCCGGGGTCTAAAATTCTATTTAGAAGCTACAAAAGATTTCAGACAAACATCTTCTCTGTTTGTCGTCTATTCTGGTAAAAGGAGAGGTCAAAAAGCGACTTCTATCTCTCTTTCCTTTTGGCTTAAAAGCATCATCCGATTGGCTTACGAGACTGCCGGACGGCAGCCTCCTGAAAGAATCACAGCTCACTCCATTAGGGCTGTGGCTTCCACATGGGCCTTCAAGAACGAGGCTTCTGTTGACCAGATATGTAAGGCAGCGACTTGGTCTTCACTGCACACTTTTGCCAAATTTTACAAATTTGATACTTTCGCTTCTTCGGAGGCTATTTTTGGGAGAAAGGTTTTGCAAGCCGTGGTGCCTTCCGTTTAGGTAACCTGATTTGCTCCCTCCCTTCATCCGTGTCCTAAAGCTTTGGTATTGGTTCCCACAAGTAAGGATGACGCCGTGGACCGGACACACCAATGTTGGAGAAAACAGAATTTATGCTTACCTGATAAATTACTTTCTCCAACGGTGTGTCCGGTCCACGGCCCGCCCTGGTTTTTTAATCAGGTCTGATGAATTATTTTCTCTAACTACAGTCACCACTGTACCATATGGTTTCTCCTATATTTTTCCTCCTGTCCGTCGGTCGAATGACTGGGGTGGGCGGAGCCTAGGAGGGACTATATGGCCAGCTTTGCTGGGACTCTTTGCCATTTCCTGTTGGGGAAGAGATATTCCCACAAGTAAGGATGACGCCGTGGACCGGACACACCGTTGGAGAAAGTAATTTATCAGGTAAGCATAAATTCTGTTTTCTCGCCATTAAATGGACTTTCAAAGGATACCATTATTTTCATCATATCTTATAATTTGCTATAAAAAAAATACAAAATATGATGAAAACATGGAAAAAAACACACTTTTTCTAACTTTGACCCCCAAAATCTGTTACACATCTAGAACCACCAAAAAACACCCATGCTAAATAGTTTTTAAGTTTTGTCCTGAGTTTAGAAATACCCAATGTTTACATGTTCTTTGCTTTTTGCAAGTTATAGGGCAATAAATACAAGTAGCACTTTGCTATTTCCAAACCACTTTTTTTCAAAATTAGCGCTAGTTACATTGGAACACTGATATCTTTCAGGAATCCCTGAGATTCTAGGGTTAATTTTAGCTTTAGTGTAGTAGACAACCCCAAGTATTGATCTAGGCCCATTTCGGTATATTTCATGCCACCATTTCACCGCCAAATGCGATCAAATTAAAAAAACAGTGAGGTTTCTCACTGAAATTATTTACAAACAGCTTGTGCAATTATGGCACAAATGGTTGTAAATGCTTCTCTGGGATCCCCTTTCTTCAGAAATAGCAGACATGTATGTCTTTGGCGTTGCTTTTTGGTAATTAGAAGGCCGCTAAATGCTGCTGTGCACCACACGTGTATTATGCCCAGCAGTGAAGGGGTTAATTAGGGAGCTTTTAGGGAGTTTTTAGGGTTAATTTTAGCTTTAGTGTAGTAAACAACCCAAATTATTGATCTAGGCCCATTTTGGTATATTTCATGCCACCATTTCACTGCCAAAAGCGATCAAATAAAAAAAATTGTTCACTTTTTCACAAACTTTAGGTCTCTCACTGAAATTATTTACAAACAGCTTGTGCAATTATGGCACAAATGGTTGTAAATGCTTCGCTGGGATCCCCTTTGTTCAGAAATAACAGACATATATGGCTTTGGCGTTGCTTTTTGGTAATTAGAAGGCCGCTAAATGCTGCTGCGCATCACACGTGTATTATGGCTAGCAGTGAATGGGTTAATTAAGTAGTTTGTAGGGAGCTTGCAGGGTTAATTTTAGCTTTAGTGTAGAGATCAGCCTCCCACCTGACACATCACACCCCCTGATCCCTCCCAAACAGCACCCTTCCCTCCCCCACCCCACAAAAGTCTGTCAGTACTAAAATAAAAGGTATTCGAATATCTTTTATTTTTTTTTAGCACATTTATATATGCTGCTATGTAGGATTCCCCCTTAGCCCCCAACCTCCCTGATCCCCCCCCCCCCAAAACAGCTCTCTAACCCTCCCCCTCTGCCTTATTGGGGGGGAAAAAAATGGGTTTTATTTATTTTCATTTTTTTCTGTAGTATAGCTCCCCCCCCTACAGACCAACCCCCCACCCCCTGACTGATCTTTTTTTAATAAAATCTATTCCCCCCCCCTTTTCCCACTTTTAACACCAATATTTCTGTAGTGTAGAGGTTCCCACCCGCTCCCTCCCCGTGCAGACGCCCACCTCCCCATGCGCGCGCGCTCATCCATGCATGCCCCCGGCCATCCCCGCCCACGATCCCGCCCCCTCCATATCACAAGGCCCATCGATGGCCGCCACCCCCCTCCCACACCAGCTCCCACCAACGATACCTGCCATCGATGTCCGGTGCAGAGAGGGCCACAGAGTGGCTCTCTCTGCATCGGATGGCTAAAAATGGTTATTGCAGGATGCCTTGATATCGAGGCATCACTGCAATAACTGGAAAGCAACTGGAAGCGAGCAGGATCGCTTCCAGCTGCTTTCCGGACTGCGGGCGTGCACGGTACGTCCTCAGGCGTTAACTGTCTTTTTTTTTTTTTGAGGACGTACTCAGTCATTAAGGGGTTAATACCCATTCCCCAGCTTTGCACAACCAACATTGTTATATTAATATACTTTATAACATTTTAAACCTCTAAATTTCTCCCTGTTTCTAAGCCACTACAGACAGCCTCTTATCACATGCTTTTTTATTAGCATTTCACATGAGACTTCTAATTCATGTGTGCTATATAGATAACATTGTGCTCTCTCCCGTGGAGTTTTGCAGGACACATCACTAATTGTCTAAAATGCAAGTCAATAGATAATAAATAAATAGCCATGTGATAAGATAGAGAGGTAAAAAGTATATTAATTGGTTATGTAAAACTGGGGAATTTTGGAGTAGTCTGTCCCTTTAAATACTGTTTGGGAACATATTCTTTTTGTTTGTTTTTTATTTGTTGGAAAGCTGTTTATATACATTTTTAATTTAATTATTAAACAAGGCTTTAAACGAGGAAAAAAAATCTGTTAATGGGGAAAAAATATTTAGCTAAATGTTAGTGAATATTGTATACTTTTGTGTCTTAATATGTATTGCTGTTTTTACTTAGATTTTAGACTGGATTGAAGGAAAAGAAAGAAATATAAGAGCTTTAATATCCACTCTTCACACTGTTTTGTGGGATGGTGAAACAAAATGGAAACCTGTCAATATGTCTGATTTGGTTACCCCTGATCAAGTGAAAAAGAACTATAGAAAGGCAGTACTTGTGGTTCATCCAGATAAGGTAAGATTTTCCCAGGGCGAAAAGCTTTTAACAGTAACCAAACAAGTTTTTTTATACAGTATAAAAACATTATGATAAATGTAGTGCTAAAGATCTAGGACTGAAGAATGCAAATAAGGCTTGCTTGGGGAATTTTTAGGGTAGGGCCTCTATCAGAAAATGAAGGTATCAGAATGTGAGATGGAATAGGGGGAGGAAAACATATGTGATAGGTGGAGTAGATAAGACACCTCCTCTTCTGTAAGATGGGAGTCACTGGAGGGCAAGTGATTAGAAAATTTAAGGACTCATTGGGAATTCTTTAGCAAATTAAATTTGCCAAAACTTAGTATGTATTTCTGAAGTCTTAAAGTGTATTAGAGGGAAAAAACATAATTTATATCTTACCTGATCAATTCATTTCACCTCACAGCCCGTATACAGGCTGCTGTGTCTGCTGCCCTGAGTGCTAGCCAAGTGTCAGGGAAGAGGAAGAGAAAAAATAGACATTGTTCTCCTATACATAGCCCAGGCGTGGTGGCAAAGGTCACGAACGACAGTTATGGACATGCTTCTGAGGACGAACCTCCTTCCTCTGACCACTCTGAAGATGAGTTAGAAGAGAGTATGATTAAGTTCAAAGTGGAGCAGCTCAGGCTCCTATTTAAAAGGGTTATGTCTATCCTGGGGGTCCCTGCGGCAAAGCCGCCTGAGGAAGAACAGGTCCAGAGACTGAACTCAGTATTTAGACCTATGCCTAGAGCCACAAAGGAGCTTTCCTGCAACAGGACAAAAAGTCTAAACCCAAGGGTTTTCCGGCCTGAATGTTTTTGTTCCTATCAAAACAAGAATCAAAGGAAGGCAGAAGCGACTAAAACTGAGTCTCCCAGGCCTACCTGGAAGCCCTCCCAGGGGTAGAATAAGAACAAGTAACCCAAGAAGGCTTCCCAAGATAAAAAATCAGCATGATGGGATCACCCCCGACCTTGAACCAGGTTGCATGGAGGGCAGACTTTCTCTGCTCCAAAAGGAAGGGTGTCCAATTTTACTTGCATCTCTTTGTGGTGCCCAAGAAAGAGAGCACGTTCCGTCCTATATTGGACCTAAAGGTATTTAAAAGTTTTGTAAGAATTCCCACCTTCAAGATGGAGACAATAAGATCGATCCTTCCTGGTTCAGGAGGGACAGTTCATCTCGACAATAGACCTGAAGGACTTGTATCTACACATTTTGATACACAGGGCCACTAGAGTTTTCTTCGGTTCGCCTTCCTAAACAAACCCTACCAATTTGTTGTTCTCCCATTTGGATTGGCTACTGTTCCACAAGTGTTCACCAAGGGGCTTGGAGCCCTGCTAGCTGTGGTTTGTAAGCAGTAGCTCCTTACCTGGACTACATTCTGGTTCAGGCTTCTTCATTGTCTGTGGTATAGGACTACACGTAGAGGTTACTCGTGTCTTCGGACGCATGGTTGGAAGGTCAACTTGGAAAGAGGTTCCTTCATCCCAGCTACGAGGGTAAACTTCCTAGGAACGATCATGGATTCCATCAGCATGCGCATCTACCTTACAGACCAGTGCAGGGAGAAGCTTCTGAGGGCGTGATGCCTGCTTCAGTCCAATGCTCATCCATCTGTAGCACTATGCATGGAGGTAGTGGGCCTCAAGGTTGCGGCATCAGATTCTATACCGTTTGGTCGTTTTCATCTGAGACCACTACAGTGTTGTATGCTCAGACAATGGAATGGAGATCATTTAGATCTATGGCAGGTTATCTCTCTGAACGCCCAGATGGGAGAGAGTCTGGTTTGGTGGCAATCCCCAACCCCTGTTGTTCTAGGAGCAAGTCTCCACCTCCTCTCTTGGAGGAGCCTTTTGTTTCAGTTTATCAGGGGAATTCGATTGCAAATGACTATTTAAGGAACCTGTATGTTAACAGTAGCATTCACAAAGTCGGCTGAAACGCGTTGCACGCTACTGATACACAGGCTCTACTTGTTCAAGTTTGGGCCACCCCACCCGATCGACTTGAACCACTGAGGAGAAATACCAGTTCGCAAATGAAGGATACAAGCCATATGAAAACAGCTGAAAGTTTAAATAGTGTCATACGGATTACTATTTGGGCACACAGATCTTAACAGCTTGTATAGGTGAGCAGACTGCTCGCTATATATTAGAATCCTTGCTTTCAGGACAACAGCTGCTGCACACTATGGAGTCTTAAAAAAAAATACATATATATATATATACTGTGTATGTGTGTATGTATATATGTGTGTGTGTGTGTGTGTGTGTGTGTAAGCTTACATTCCTGATATAAAGAGCATGAAGAAAAATTGAAAATAGTAAATTAGAAAGTTGCTTAAAATCGCATGCTCTATCTGAATTATGAAAGAAAAAAATTGGGTTTCATATCCCTTTAGGAACCAATCAGGATGCTAGTCCATGAACTTGTAAGGGAGTGTTCCTCTGGTATGTGCAGGCACAGTCATATTATTTCCCTTCTCATTATAAGGAAGTTTACTATGAAATCTTGTGTGTGACATCAGCACTGATGAAGCGGATTAGCCGCTTTTTTTTTTTTTCTTCTTTTTTTTTTGGGGGGGGGGTAAAATTTTGAGGTAAAATATCTTCATTTTTTTACATAGTGATGCTCAGGTGATATATTATTGTCCACTTTCAAGTGATATAGCATATTGATATTATGTCCCTTTAACCAAGTCATATTCTTCTCAGTCCTCTACTATATCCCAATTGGTGTAATGAAATACTTTGCAATTTTATAAAACGTTATTTTTAAATGTTACTGAAAACATTTAGTTTTGGGTAATTTTAACTTAATATTGGCATCAATCTTAGTCAGGTGGTCAGTAAAATCAGCCAGGTAGTATGCCATTAAATAGGTCCTGGGTTAAACACTGTTCTTATTCTGGCCTCTACTGAAGATCATGCATACAAGACACTTTACCATAACCAGGTATAGTTTGATGTTTAATGTGGAAAAATTATCTTATTCCTAATAAAAAATCACTCTTTCTTTGGGAGCAAAATCTCAACCATATTTAAATATTGTGGTCTGTCATGTCCTACTTGGATAAACATTATAGGAAAGCTGCCCCCTACTATTTCAGTGGTATAGTGGTCTAGATTGAGGTATACATTCAGAAGTTTATTTTTTGAAGGTTTAATATCACAAAATTATTTTGTCAGAGCTTTATTCTGATTCTGGAAAGAATGAAATAGGCATTTCCTGGTGGATCATACACATATATAATAATGTATTACATGTATTTCTTTCCTAAAGGTGGTAAGAGTGCACAATCTATTACTCCTGGGAATTACTTTCCCTACCACTAGGAGGAGGCAAAGATCCCCAAACCCCTCTCACCTCTATGGTTGTTAGTCTTCTCTTTACCTCCGCTGGAGAAAGGTGAAGAATGGTGATGTGCAGATTATTTCTTTGTTGAGAGGGGTTCTCAGACTGAGTTGAGGACCATTTCCCGTCAGAGTGCAGTGTTTGTCAAATGGGAAGTTTAAGGAGTTTGGCGTTTGTCTTATTTTTTTTCTTTTTCATGAAAATGTAAGTCACTATCCTCCCAAGGATGTTGCAGGGATTTGTATTTTGCCTCCTCCTTTTGGGGCTACAGTTAAAGGGACATTGAACCCAATTTATTTTCTTTCATGATTTAGAAAGAGCATGGACATACTTTTAAATAACTTTCTAATTTACTTCTATTATTTATTTTGCTTCATTCTCTTGATATCCTTTGCTGAAAATCATATATATATAGGCTTAGTAGCCGCAGATTGGTGGCTGCACATAGATGCCTCGTGTGATTGGCTCACTCATGTGCATTGCTATTTTTTAAGCAAATAATATCTAAAGAATGAATCAAATTCGATAATAGAACTAAATTGAAAAGTTGTTTAAAATTGTATTCTCTACCTGAATCATGAAAGAAAATGTTTGGGTTTAGTGTCCCTTTAACCCCTATAGTATATTTTCTACTGACATGTTTTCAGTACAGGATTGGTTTTTCCTGCTATTACTTTCCTATGGCATGGAGAGTCCAAGAATCATTCTAATTACTAGTGGGATGTTCTCTCCTGGCCAGCAGGAGGAGGCAAAGAGCACTCTAGCATAGCTGTTAAGTGTAACTTCCCTTACCCATAATCCCCAGTCATTCTCTTTGCCTCTATCAAGGGAGGATGTGCGAAGATGGTGTCTGAAGATTTTTAATCCTTTTATGGGTACTTTTCCCTGCAAGCAAGGATTGGGGTCAAGCTGTGTCCATGTTCATTACTTCAGTAAGAGTAATTGTGGCTATTAGCAGTTAGAAGATGGCAAGGTGGTGGTGCTTAAACTTCTAACATTATTGCTACCCCTATTATACAAAGCCAGGGTTGGTTACTCTGTTCTTTCCTTTCTACAGGTCCCTGGTAGAAGTGGAAGAATTTACCACACCTTTAGAAAACAGTTCCTGCCTGACAGAGCAGGATCCACAGGTAAGTGCTTTTCCTTCTAGGTTAGAAGGCACTGGCACTATAAGGGTTACTCCTTTTGTGGAAATCATTCAGAGGAAATTCATTTATCCTTAGAGGGCACTGTTTGTTATGTGAGGGTGTTTGTGAAATGAGGCATACTTTATTTATTGGGGTTTGGAGAGTGTATGAAGAGACTTAGAAGTAGTTGAGACTTTGCAGTAATCGCTTTTATTGCTCACTACTGTTTATTTGTTTTCTTCTTAAATGGAAAAATTCCACAGCAGCATTCATAACTTTTGGGAAATAAGAACCTGGCCACCAGGAGGAGGCAAAGACACCCCAGCCAAAGGCTTAAATACTCCTCCCACTCCCCTCATCCCCCAGTCATTCTTTGCCTTTCGTCTCAGGAGCTTGGCAGAGACGTGTCAGAATTTTTGAATTTTTGTTTTTTGTCTCTTATGGAGGGTAGTACTCTTCGGCATGGGACGGGAGTTTTTAGTAGTCATGTTAGTCTCTCAGTGAGGGCTTGGATGAAAGTTAGAGTCCGGAGATGCAGGAAGTTTCTTTCTGCAAAACCATCCCGACTCAGATTAACAGCTCCTCAAGCAATCAGCGTTGTCTAACTTCGCTTCGCTGCCTGCTTTCTTTTCTCAAGTCCATGGCGGAGGCGATGCTATTATTCGTCACACTTGAAATGCCGTGTTCCTGTTCCACGGTGTTGATTCCGGTAAGATCGTTTCATTTTACTTTATGCAATGTACTGTAATGTGACGTTTCCCGTGTGGCTAAAGCTCCTCGCGGGTTTAACTTTTAACAATGGGTCTCAGTGAGTCTGTTTGATCTTGGAATCGAGGGTTAATATCTCCTGAGGGGGGTTATGGGACAGGGGGGTTTATAATCATGTTTATGTGATTCAACCTGCTTATGTGTGAGGTTATGGGCTTGTGGTTGGAACTTTGAGGGCTTTGGTAGTGACGTGGCCTGCTGACTGTACGTACTTTTTGGACAATATGGTTCACCCTGTGTCCGGGCGTGGTTACGCTCTGTTCCCATTTCCGCATTCCCGACCGTGTGTCGTCTGAGATTTAATCTAGTCCGCTTTGGTCTGGTCATAGGAGGTGGTGAGTGCCCCAGCCATTGGTGGTGTCAGGTGCCGTTTTGTTGTTACTGAGTAGTCCATATTGCTATCCCTCCCTAAAGCTATGGGGGATTCTGATGCTGAGCCTGTGATCATTTCAGATTCCGTTATGGAGGATTCGGATACCGACACGATTATAATATCTGATTCAGATTCGGTGTTAGGTGACAAATCCGTTTTAGCCTCGTTGACTTCTGTCAACCATTCTTGTTCCATATGCCATTTGGGAGCACCCAGTTCCTCGGGCTCGGGGAGTCAGGGGTCTGCTAAGCCATCCACCTCTGGGGGTCCTGTCTCCCAAGGAGCGAGTTCCCTACCTAATGTTCCTCTTACACATACGATTAACCCAGTTTATAGTTCTTCCATGCGGGGTGGTCCCCCCCCCCCAGAACTTGCAGCATGTTTACGCTTTCAGATAATGTTGGCGATGGCTCGTCTACACAGTCCAGACGTTTCTTTAAGAATGTGCTCGTGCCCTGTTGTGCCAGGTATTCCACCTTGGGGTGGGCCTCCGCAGTATCCTGAGGGTTCTGTTCCAGAGCGTTGTGCATTTGGGTACCGGATTGCGCGCCTTCGCGTGTTGCGCAGACATCTGTTTGAGTCACTGAATGACCGTATAGTACATACTGTAGATATGGGAATTTTAAGTCCGATGGTCCACATAGTACTAAACGTTAGACATATGGGGATGAGGTAATCTCCTATTGTCTTTATTTGAGTTTCTTTCCCAGTTGAGATGGGGCTCTGTTTGGCTGGTCTGACGGGTAGGCCTGTGTCCTTTTTTGGGGCATTAACCCTCAATATTTTATTTATATCCGATGGATGTCTTTTTTTGTTTTTGTTTCCTTCTTGAACCATCTGGGATTGATACTCTTGGTTACTTCTGCGGAAGTTGTTGGACATGTTAGTCCTATGTTTAAAATGTCTGTTTTCCTTTTCCCCTATGAGGGAGAGTTTATGCAGCTTGCTAGTTAGGACCCTTAGTACGGGCTGGTAGCAGTGCTGAGTGCTCAGATTATAATTTTTTCATGTTTCACTGCAGCATTCGAGAGGAACCCTGAGTTCCTGAGGTGGGAAGGATTAACCAGTCCTTATAGCTTCTAGTTATAGGTGAGTGTTCCATTGCGTCACTCTGTCATCTGATTTCATCAGAGCCTTGAGTGCCTCCTCCTACAGCTTATAGATGCGTTTTAGCTTGTATGGTCTGTCCAAGTGTTGATACCTTTAGGTTTCTTTTCATGTCTCCAGGTGAGTCAGATACCCTTTTGGTTACCTCGGAGCTGGGAAGGTTTAGCACCTTATTTTTCTCTGTACCCTCTGCCTGTGTGGCGGTAATGGAGACCCTAGCCCGGCTAGTAGGGTTTTGTGGACTTCAAGGTTCCCTGCTGTTGTCCTGTGGCTAAGAGGTCCCTTCATACGACTTTTGGCCATTTGGGGTGTTTAGTTCTGGAATGAGACTGCCTGGACCTATATTCCTTCAGAGACTCTGCTTCTGGGGTTTTGCTCCTTTTCCTAATCCTATTTTGGATTCTGGGATATCAGGATTGGTCGGGGTGTTCTCTGGTAGTGGGAACTTGGGCTGTGTCCTTGATCTATCTACCTGTCTGGGTCAAATTTGGCCTGGTATTAGAATATGCATTACTCCTTACTGAGTATCCCATGTAATCTGGGGGTTCCTGGGTGGCTAGCGCCTTTGAGTGTGGGTTTCAACTCTACTGCTGGCGTGGGGTTCCAATTTCTGTTGCTCTTTAGGGTTGCAATTCCCTGGTCGGTTGCTAGTGTCCCTGTGGATTTCTGCTTTGCAGGTATTTGGGGTTGACTGTGCCTCTGATTGGCATGCAACCTGTAAGAGGGTCCTCTTCTAGGACATTTACTTTGGGGGTTTTATACCCACTTAACCGGTGGTTCTGACCTTTTGGTAATTGTTGTTCTTTCCGGTTCTTTCCCTTTCATAGGGACTATTCTCCTTTCTTTGGAGATGAGGTCCTTTTTTGTTTAAGACCTCTTTAGCTCAGGGGGCATAAGGTGGAGGTGGTCCATCTGGGGCCTTCCCAGTTCTAAGCAGATTGTGGGCCTTGTTTTGATAGATATTTATCAGTTTATGGCCTTATCTGGGGTCAGAGTCGGGTTGTCCTTGTACTCTTGTGAGATGGTTTTTCCATCTCTTCGCTCGTTCCTGTATCAGTTTTGGGATTCTTTTTGTTCCTGTACTGGATCCGTGTGGCTGGGTTGGTCCAGCTGGGTATGGGTCTGCTGGCAGGACTTAGTGACCTAAGGGATACTTACACTGCCTAGGAAGCTGAAGGCTTAGAGTATGAATCCTGCTGTGGCAGCTTTCTTAATAAAGGAATGTCAGAGCAATCTAGTGATCGAGGTATCCTTTGTCTGTGAGAGCTTGTTAGCTCAGTCTGCAGGGAGAGGTTTTCTCTTTCTCCTTGTTCCTACACAGGAGATGGTTTTCTCTACCTTCGGATTCCGAGGGTATATTCTCCTTTTCGGGAGGCATTGTGTTCTCCTTTTTAGGAGCCTAAGTGTAGGTCGGGCGGCTTAGGTTGCTGGGAGAATGCCCTCTGTTGAGGGATTGTCTTACTGTGGACTACTTCTTCATTCCTTGCAAGCTCTTTGGTGCCGTCTTGTTATGGACACGGTGTTGTTGATCCTGCGGTTTTGTCCTGGGTCTATTACTCTATTTTCATGATGAATACTTTGATATTCTGTGGGTGGGCACAGGGAGGACTTTGCGTCTTCTGTTACGTCCTTGCTTGCAGGATGTTGGGGAGATGTTATCCCATCTCCGTGTCAAGATTATTCAGTTTTTTCGCTTCATGTGGTGTGGCCTTATTCTCGGTTTGGATCCATTTTTGTCTCCGTGAGCCGGGTCTTCACACATTTGAGGTGTTTTCTGTCATATTTAACAAACCTTTTGGTTTCTTCGGTTCCTTGCCTTGCCCCTGGGGGCTTAGGGTGGTTGGAGGAACCATTTATTGGGGCGATGGTATCTCTTGGAGGACTATTGGCTCAGTCGCGTCCGTTTGCGGTCTCTTGTTTGGCTCTGGATTGACTGCAGGTCGGTGTCACCGGGGCTTTTCTTCAAATTTTTCTTGGCTTCGAGGAAGCAGGATTTTTTGTTTGGTTGTTGTTCAGGTCTGGTGCCCTCAGTTTGGGCCGCCTATGAACCCTCCCGTTTTGGCATTCAGTGTCCTCTTTATCTTGGGTATTGATTTCCCAAAAGTAATGAATACTGCTGTGGACTCTTTCCATTTAAGAAGAAAAACATAAATTATGCTTACCTGATCATTTCATTTTCTTCTGATGGAAAGGTTCCACAGCACCCCACCCATAATATGTGGGGCATCCTTATAGTCTTCTGGCACCTTTTCACCCTGATATTTCTTCTACTGTTCCTTGTTCCTCGGCAGAATGACTGGGGGGGATGAGGGGAGTGGGAGGAAAATGTTAAGCCTTTGGCTGGGGTTTCTTTGCCTCCTCCAGGTGGCCAGGTTCTTATTTCCCAAAAGTAATGAATGCTGCTGTGGACTCTTTCCATCAGAAAAAAATGAAATTATCAGGTAAGCATAATTTATGTTTTTTCGCCCACTCGCTATTAGAGCTTTCTACTGCTTTGTTTTCACGCTGTTTTTTTTTTCTTCATAAATGGAAAGAGTCAGAAGTTTTCGATAGTCTCTTATGGAGGGTAGTACTCTTCGGCATGGGACTGGAGTTTTAAGTAGTCCTGTCAGCCTCTCAGTGAGGGCATGGATGAAAGTCCGGAGATGCAGGCAGAGTCTTACTGCGAAACCATCCCGACTCATATTAACAGCTCCACAAGCAATCAGCACTGACGAGTTTTGCTGCCTGATTTCTTCTCTCAAGTCCATGGCAGAGGCGATGCTACTAACATTTAAAGGGCCGTGTTCCTATGCCATGGCGTTGATTCCGGTAAGATCGTTTCATTTTACTTTCACTCCTTTTGTATCTTGGAATCAAGAGTTAATATCTCCTGAGAGGGGTTATTGAACAGGGTTTTTTTTAATCATGTTTGTTATGTGATATAACCTGCTTATGCGTAGTGTTACATAGGCTCTTGGCTATGGAACATAACGTCCTTTGGAAGTGACGCGGCCTTTTACGGTTGAGCACACTTTTTCTGGACCGCACGGTGCACCTGGTGACCAGGCGTGGTCACGTTTTGGCTCTCCATTTCCGCATTCCTGACAGTGTGGCAACGGAAAATTTCTGGTCTGCTGGTGTCTGAGTCCTAGGAGGTGGTGAGTGCCCCAGCCATTGTGGGTGTCAGGTGCCGTTTTCAGTTTCTTATTTGGTCCATTTTTTGTATCCAATATCCCAGTTATGGAGGACTCTGATATTGTGGAGACGAATCTCTCTGAATCAGATTCTGTTTTTCGTGTGGAATAAGAGTCGGCCCGGATGATACATGCCCTTCAGTTATGTTTAGAATGCCGTTTTAGAGTGCTCAATTTCTCGGGATCGGGGAATCAAGGGGCCGCTGAGCCATCCTTCTCTGGGGGTTCCGTTCCCCAAGTGGCAAGTTCCCTACCACCAACTCTTACTACACATGCGGGTAACCCAGATTTTGCTTATCCTTCTCTGGAAGGTGGATTGTTCCCTCCTGGAGGTTATGGCACGTTTGTTATGGCGCTGGCGCATCTGCAACTACCAGAGGTGTGTTTACAATATTGTACGTGTTCTGTTGACCGGGGCTCTAAAGGCATGGGATGGCCTGCTCAACTCTCCGGGGGAACAACTGTCCCTGAGGCTTCAGGGGATCAACCTTCAGGTCGTCTTCTGCTCCGGCCAAGGTATGCTATGCCTTTCGTTATAGACTGGAGCGCCTTTGTGTCCTTTTGAGGCACATTCTGGCGTTGTTGGAGGATCCCATTTTTAATGGATATGGTAATTCTCAGTCTTCTACTTCGAACGGCTTGCAGAATTAGCTATATGAGGATGAAGTAATCTTCTTATAGCCTGGTTTATTGAGTATCCTTTCCAGTCCTGACCTTGAAGAACGTGATCCCGGTCCTGTGGGTGTCTCTATTCTTCTTGGGCGATAACCTACGGGTTGCCTTAGCTTTTATTTTAATCCAGTTAGGATGATTTTTTATTTGAGCTCATGTTTGTTTTTTCTTCAGGATTTTTTCTAGAATCAATACTAGCAATTTTCGATTGCTCAGTTTACTTCTACAGAAGTTTGTTTGAGGACATGTTAGTCCTATGTTTGTTTCCTGTTTATTCTCCATCTCTGGAGGGCCTTGACAGTATTGTTTCAGGCTGGTCCTGATTGGGTTCAGACGGTCTTGCCTTTCAGGGGCTCCGTGACATTGTCCTTTTTTGGACTTGTTCCTTTTGAGGTTCTCTTCCCTCAGGTCGAGATTTCTGTGCCTTGTCTGTTTCTCCTTAGTGGTTTTGACTGCCTTTATGGGGAGGGCCGTGTGGTTTTTCCTTCTTCGGGAGTCTATCGTTTCCCTATCGGGGATGTTAGGCTATGTTGTCTCCTTCCCCGAGCTTCGCTTAGGGGTTTTGTTCTACTGGGGTTTGGGATGCTCTGCATTCTTTTTCCTTGGTTGTGGTCTCTGAGGAGATATGGAGACTTGCCTTTGTTCTACTCGCTTTTCGAGTGCCTTTTTTCCTCGAGTTTCTCCCTTGGTCTCTAGAGTTTTGACACACCTCTGTCGTGCTCCAGCTCCTTTTTGGAGTGTTTGGACTCTTGTAGGGGGTGTTCTCTTCCTTTTGGGTTGAGATTTGTGAGTGAGTCTTGTTCCCGTTCTCCAGGTTAGTCCAGTTATTCCCCTGTGAGGTCTGATTTTTCACACTGGGTATTCGTGTTCCCTGGGTTTTTGTTTGTTTTAAACAATTCTGGGGCTTGGGCCTATAGTTTGGATTGGGATCTTTCTGGATGTCCGAAAACTTATGATCCGGTGGCTGGTTCGGGGCGATCCAGTTTTTTCCAGGGAACATAGGCTATGGCCTAAGTACTGGCTTGTTGAGCCTGCTAGCAGCTTGGCCAAGTTTTCTGGGCGCTTTCGGATTGGCTCCTTTTGGCCTACTTTGTCCTTTGCATGATGTATTCTCCACTTTGGGGGGAGTTCTTCTGTGTTCATCAGGATGTCTTGATGATTTTCATTCGGTTTTTGTTTTCAGACAATGGTTCATGTCTTGTGAACATCTGCGCTATTCTGATATGTGCCCTTCCCTTTGGGGGGGTTGTTTATCCTTCTTATGGAAGGTTTTTTTTTTTTCCTCTCTCTGGAGGGTTGATGTCCTGTCCTGTGTGCAGGAGATGGAACAGGTGTTTTTCTCCTGTAAGCGTGAGCAGTTTGCTCTTCTGAGCTTGTTCTGTTCCATCTTTGGAGATTGGAATCTCCATGTTGAGACTGTCAGTTATGCTGGGTCTTCATAGGGTCATCTCCTATGGGGTTCTCTTTGGGAGTACCTATTTGGAGGAGCTCTTGGGTTCGAGTTCACCCCATTCCGTCCTTCCCTAGGGTAGGGATATGTTGGTTAGCTCCACCGTTTCAAAAGCTGAAGGTTGTGGATTTGAACCCAGGCAATAATCCCGCTTTCTAATATGAGGTATGCTTCTGGTGTCAGCTAGCCTTCCAAAACTGAAGTTTTTAAAGGTTTCTGTTCCCCTGTTTTTTCTGACCTGTCCATCTCTTGGGCTGGTCCGGTGTGGAGCAGGCTCTGCGATCTGTTGGTCGACCTCAAGTTTTTGAGGTCCGGTGAGCCTTCTTGAAGTTCTGGGCTCTTTCCAAATTCAAGATATTTGAGAGGACTGACGACTTTTGGATAGCCTGTGGTGTGCCCACTGTGGATGTTTAGCAGTCTGTCGATTAGGATTGATATCTCTTTTCAGCTGCTCCTACTTGCCTGCAATTATTATATTTCAGAGTCATCCTGGTATGACTGTGGTGTTGTCTCAGGTGTTCTCTACTTTGGGTTGCTGCACGTGTTCGATCTCTGAATATTTCGATATTCTGGGTTGGCTTGTGACTTGAGGACTCTGTCTTTAGTTTTCTTTTAGGGTCCGGTTGCACTGTATTTAGGAGAAGTTTTTCTTCTTAGTTTCAGGTTCCCGGTTTTAACCTTGTGGTTTCTGTACGATCCGGAGTCTGGGTGTTGCCTGTCTCGTTTTATTAAGACCAACTGAGGTCTCTGTGGGCTTGGCTTGGGCTCAGGGTTCCTTATTTTTCTTTGGAACTGGTTGCACTCTATTTAGGGGCTTTTCGAGAAGAAGCTTTACTTTTTCTTCCACGTCTTCTCCTTTTTTTGGGGAGTTTTCGGTAGTTGATCCCTTTCTCTGGTAAAGGGTGTTTTGTTGGGGACCGACTGCTGGGTGGCGGTGTCCCCTGGAGGCGTGGTGACTCGGTCAAATCTATGTCTGCGGTCTCTAGCTAGGCTTATGGACTATCTGTGGGTCTGTGTCCTTGGGGCCTTTCCTTTTCAATGTTTTCTCAGGTTCGGACGAAGCAGGGTTTTTTTGGGTGGGGTTGCAGGCCTGGTGCCCTCAGAATGGTCCGCCTTTTGTACCCTCCCGTTTTTGCATTGTGTCCTCTATAGCTTGGGTTGTGTTTTCCCAAAAGTAATGAATGCAGCTGTGGACTCTTTCCATTTATGAAGAAAAACTTAAATGATGCTTTCCTGATAATTTTCTTTTCTTCAGATGGAAAGAGTCCACAGCTCCCCGCCGTCTGTTATTTTTATTCTTTTGGCACCTTTTTCACCCTCATATTTCTTCTACTCTTCCTTGTTCCTCTGCAGAATGACTGGGGGATAGGGGAAGTGGGAGAGAGGTATTTAAGCCTTTGGCTGGGGTGTCTTTGCTCCTCCTGGTGGCCAGGTTCTGAATTCCCAAAAGTAATAAATGCAGCTGTGGACACAGTTTTTTTGTTGCGGTCATGTGACTGCTTCTCAGCACTTTTTCAGCTTCTCTGATCAGATCTGAGTTTTGCCTAGGCTAGTGCTGAGGTTACAGCTCTAGTTGCAGACTTTCTAGAGTGATTTTGGGCAGCTCCGGTGATCAGGATTACTGGCAAAAGAGTAATCTTGGTGGATCTTTGTTCGGGTGTGTCCGATGTCAGTGCTAATGGATCAGCAGTTTCTGGAGGGGTAAGACCTCAGTAGAGCTGAGGGTTTTTTGGTGCATAAGTTAAGTGGTATTACTTTATTTGCTGCTTATAAAGTTCTCCAAATTAACAATGATGGAAAAAATATCCCAATATAAAGGAACCTAACACAATTATGGACACTAATATTGATGAGTCATTTGTTTCCTTTGTCTGGAGGCTAAAATAATTCTTCCTGTTCAATTTTGTTCATGTTTAAATAAAGCTTTAATGTTTAAAGATAAGATGTCCATCTCTGAGCTCCCTGTTTCTCAGGATACTGTTGTCCTAGCAATGCCTCGGCTTTCCTCTCAGGAGTCTCAAGCTTCTTAGGCAGTGCCCTGTGGTTCCTCTCAGCAACCTTCTGGGGGTGTTTATTTACCTGAAAATGTCACTGCACAGATAACATCTGCTGTTTCAGCTGCTTTATCAGCCTTTCCAGATGCTGGTAAACGCAAGAGGAAATCTAAAAATATTAATGTTGCTAAGGCTGCGTAAGTCAGTATGTCTCAGTTATCTGATGAGGAGGATGCCTCAGTGGTTTCTGAGGGTGAATAGTCAGATTCTGATACTGTAGTGACCAATTCTACAGATTCATAGGAGATTAATTTCAGATTTAAGTTGGAACACCTCTGTGTACTTTTAAAGCAGGTCCTTGCTACTTTGTAAGAATCTGTCTCGGAGAATCCAAAGAGGTCTAGTAAACTTAACAGGGTATATAATGTACCCTCATCTGTGGAAGTGTTTCTAGTTTCAGACCGTATGACAGATATCATAACTCAGGAATGGGATAAACCAGGGATTCCTTTTTTCCCATCCCCTGTTTTTAAAAAGATGTTTCCTGTTGCTGACTCTATTCGTGACTCATGGTGCACAGTGCCCATGGTATAGGGAGCTATCTCTACTCTTGCCAAGAGAACTACTATTCCTATTGAATATAGTTATTTCAAGGATCCCATGGATAAGAAGCTTTAGGCTTTCTTGAAGACGATGTACATTCATCAGGGTTTACAGTGGCAGCCTGTTACTAGTATTGCTACAGTTGCGGGGGAGGGGGCGTCTTATTGGTGCGATGACTTATCTAATTTAATTTTAGAAGAGACCACTGTAGAGGAGATCCAAGACAGGATTAAGGCTCTCAAGATAGCCAATACCTTTATTTGTGATGCCAATATGCAAGTTCTTAGACTGGGAGCTAAGATTTCTGTTTTCACCGATTTAGCTCGCAGAGCTCTATGGTTAAAATCTTGATCGGCAGATGTCTCATCCAAGTCCAAGCTTTTGTCTTTGCCTTATAAGGGTAAAACCTTGTTTGGTCCAGGTCTGGCTGAAATCATTTCAGAAATTACAGGGGGAAAGGGTACTTTTCTATAATCAATAATTGATGAACAAATATAATGTAGAAAGTTTTCAAAGCCACACTTGATAAAGCGTTAGTTCACATACAGATGGAAATTGTAGAGGTAGTTAAAGACCCTGTGTGTGAGCGAGACTAATACACTGTATGACTGTTATTGATGCCTTGGTGAGAATTATCTTCTAGCTCACAGAGGATTCAGCATATCACCCATAACCGGCATGTAAAAAACAGGTAGTGATTGTTCATAGAATTCTTCACTCACCCACACCTAGACCTCTTTCCTCAATCTGTGATCCGTGGTTTAGGGAATAAAGCAGCATTAATTGAGCACGGCTGGGAAACTTTCAACTCCGGTATCAGCTCATGCCTGCTCTCTGTTACCCTTTCGTACCACGTGATCAGTAGAAAACCAATCTGTATAGGAGATTCCTCTGTGTGCTGTTGTCATCGACTGGAAACAGTAAGTGTACGCTGAATAGGCAGGCAAACAAGAGCTCAAAAAAATATATAGTGGAGCGGATCCCTGAAATCCACTAATAGAAATATTGAAAATAAGTCCAGCAGAGCCGCTTTTTGGGAGTAGTTAAAAAGTAAATACTTTATTAAACAAATAGTTTAAAACAACAGGAATAGGATAATAAATTCCATGGCCATACAAAAACGTCTGACTGGTTTCGGTCACTAGGGCCGTAATCATAGACATAACAAGGTGCATCTGAGTACACAATATAAAGGCTAATAAAACTACAAATCTAAAAAACTACCTGATAGGTTAAAACCAAAATGGCTCAAGAATTTAACTCCTGATATACACATAACAACTTTATAAGAAATTGAGATAGCATAGGAAACATAAATGTATTAATTTACCAGCAAAAAAGGAGAGCTTCAATTTGTAAAAGAACAGTGATTTCTACTTTTGCACAAAGTTAAATACAGCGTATGGGAACAAAGGGTAGTAATAAGTATCTGAATGTAACCCCTACATCCCTCCCCATTCGCACAGCTATACACCGGACAGCACATAAACATATTGCTATATGGTGATAAGTGAGCAATAACAACATGGTCAATATATATATATATATATATATATATATATAAATGCACAAAGGGTTAACAGCGCTCGCAAGTCCTGATAAAAACAGAGTAATATGCAGTTGATATGTATGTATATACACTATCAGTGGTATAAATAACAGAAAGTTCCCAGGATGTAGATAATGTCAGTGAAGATCCTTATGATGTTTTAAATATAGTAAATACCCTTACCAGAAGTTACCTCAATCATATGAGGTAAGTTGCCGCACTGGAGGGTATGCTTGGTGGTAGATTAATTCTTGATACCAGCGTATGCTTCTTATGGTTTCATCCACCTCTTGGAGTATATGGGGATTTGGTTCCTCCAATGGTAGTCTCCCAAACTTTGTGTATAGGGGTGCTTGTCGCCTCTTGGAGTGTGCAGTCTTGGTATATACTTCCTCATCCGCCTTTCAAACTTTGTCCTTTAGAGATAATTTCTCTCAGGAGAGTGTTTGCAGTTTCCCTTTACTGCTGGCAAATCGTGACTTGAGAACGCTGTTAACCCTTTGTGCATTTATCTGTTACTTTTACTCTACTGGGATTTTACCCCTGTAAAGTGTTCGTCCCTAATAGCTGCCAATCATTTCCTGTCTCTCTGACTGGCGCAATTTGCGAGTATCACTTGTTTTCAATTCACGTCTCTGAATTTCTGAATTGTTACATTCTACTTGCTTGCTTTATATATATATATATATATATATATATATATATATATATATATATATATATATATATAGTGTATCTATAATCCCAGCTCAAAAAAATATATAGTGGAGCCGATTCCAGAAATTCACTAATAGAAATATTGAAAAGATTGAAAAGAAGTCCAGCAAAGCCTCTTGTTGGGAGTATTTAAAAAGTAAATACTTTATTGAACAAATATATATCGAATAGAACCTTAACTATTAATTGGGATTATAGATACAATATATATATATATATATATATATATATATATATATAACACGAAAGGGAACTGCACTCCTAGACAGGACTGGGTACACATCCCATGACCCTGCAACATGCTCAGCCCTGGGTGCTCAGTGGCACTCACAAGAAGCTGTGCTGTCACCAGAGTCACAGGCAGTTAACCCCAAACAGGTCTGGGTGCAAGAACCATAGGGGAAATTAAAAAACAAATTAATACAACACAGAGAAAACCCTGCACTCACTAGCAAACTCACAGCTAAGATATCAAAGCAAAAATGGAAAGGTTAGTTACCACATCTGGCCAAATGGGACAAGCCCAGGTACCACGTCAAGGTCCTTTCCAATACCTGGGCTCTTAAAACAGCCACACAATGCAAGCTGTCAAATCCAAACAAACTTGGGAACAAGGGAAGGGTGCACAGGCTTATGTAATCACCCCAGTAATATACAAAACACGGAAGGGGACTACACTCCTAGACCGGACCGGGTACACATCCTATGACCCTGCAACATGCTCAGCCCTGGGTGCTCAGTGGCACTCACAAGAAGCTGTGCTGTCACCAGAGTCACAGGCAGTTAACCCCGTATCATGTTATTGATCACTTATTAACGTATAGCAATATGTTTGTTCTGACTGGTTTATAGCTGTGCGAATGGGGAGGGATGTAGGGTTTAAATTCAGTTACTTATTATTACACTTTGAGAACCGCTCAGACGTTTTTGTATGGCCATGGATTTTATTATCCTATTTCTGTTTTAAACTATTTGTTTAATAAAGTATTTAAATTTTGACTACTCCCAACAAGATGCTCTACTGGACTTCTTTTCAATGGTACTTTTCTACCTCAAGATAAAAAGAATAGACCTAAGGGTTGCCAGAATTCTAATTCTAATTTTCATTCCTTTCATAACTTTAAGGGACAAAAGTCTTCCTCCTCCTCTTTCAAGCCAGAATAATCCAAGTCTTCTTGGAGGTCCGGTGAGTCTTGGAAAGCAAGCCAAGAAGTCTTCCGCTGTTTCTAAATCAGCATGAAGCAACTGCCTCCAATCCGGTTTTGAATCATTTGGGGGGCAGGCTCTCTTTTTTTTTTGGTAGGCTTGGATGCACAATGTTCTGAATCCTTGGCCCGTGGACATAGTGTCCCATGGTTACAGAATAAGATTCAACTCCTATCCTCCCAGGGGCAGATTTCACCTTTCCAGGTTATCTGCGGACCAGATAAAGAGAGAGGCCTTCTTAAACTGCATAAAGAAAATATCTTCTCTGGGAGTGATTGTTCCAGTTCCTATAGAGGAACAGGGTCTAGGATTATATTCAAATCTATTTGTAGTTCCCAAAAAGAAGGGCAATTTTTGTCCCATCATGGACCTAAAGTGTCTCAACCAATTCGTCAGGGTTCCGTCCTTCAAAATGGAGGCCATCCGTTCCATTCTTCCTTTGGTACAGGAGGGTCAGTTCATTGCAACCATAGATCTGAAGGATGCGTATCTTCATGTTCCTATTCACAGGGATCATTACCAATATCTTTCAGCTTGTTTCCTTTCCTTTTGGCCTTGCTACGGCTCCCAGAATTTTCACAAAGGTTCTCAGGGCTCTTCTGGCAGTGGTCAGGTCCAGGGGAATTTCTGTGGCGCCTTACCTGGACGACATCTTGGTTCAAGTGTCATCTTTTCATCTTGTAAGATCTCAAACAGAGATGTTGTTGTCTATTCTACGTTCCCACAGATGTAAAGTGAATCTGTGAAAGAGTTCCCTTGTACCAAATACAAGGGAGTGTTTCTTAGGAACGATTATAGATTCCCTGTCCATGAACTTTTTTTCTGACGGATGTCAGAAAATCCAAACTTCTTGCTTCGTGCCTTTCCCTCCAGTCTATTTGTCCATCAGTGGCTCAATGCATGGAGGTGATTGGTCTGATGGTGGCCTCCATGGACATCATTCCTTTTGCTCGGTTTCATCTGAGACCTCTGCAGTTATGCATGCTCAGTCAATGGAAGGAAACCACTTGGATATCTCACGGAGGATAGATCTGGATCCCTTGACAAGAGACTATCTCTTGTGGTGGATTTCACAGGACCATCTGTCTCGGGACACATGTTTCCTGAGACCTTCCTGGGTGATTGTGACCACGGATGCTAGTCTGTTAGGCTGGGGAGCGATCTGGGGCTCCTTAAAAGCTCAGGGCCTGTGGACTCAGGAGGAGTCTTCGCTTTCTATAAACATCTTGTAGATGAGAGCAATTTTCAATGCCTTGACAGCTTGGTCACAACTAGCCTTGGTCCGGTTTATCAGATTCCAATCGGACAACATTACCTCTGTGGCTTACATCAACCACCAGGGAGGAACTCCGAGTTACTTGGCAATGACGGAGGTGACTCGCATTCTCCAGTTGGCAGAGTCTCACGATTGTCATCTCTCTGCCATCCACATCCCTGGAGTGGACAACTGGGAAGCGGATTTTCTGAGGAGGCATACTTTTCATCCAGGAGAGTGGGCTCTCCACCCAGAGGTTTTCACAATGATAACCCTCAGGTTGTGGGGGTTCGGATTTGGATCTGATGGCGTCTCATCAAAACACCAAGTACGGTTCATGGTCAAGAGATCCTCAAGCCGTTCTGATAGAAGCTCTGGCTGTTCCTTGGAACAATCTAGCATTCCTGTTTCCTCCATTTGCTCTCCTTCCACGAGTTATTGCTCGCATCAAGCAGGAGAGAGCTTCTGTAATTCTAATAGCTCCTGCATGGCCTCACAGGATCTGGTTCGCGGATCTGGTGACGATGTCATCTCTTCCACCTTGGAGGTTTCCTTTGAGGAAGGACCTTCTACTTCAGGGTCCCTTCCTTCATCTAAATCTGGTTTCTCTGTAGCTGTCTGCTTAGAGACTGAAAGTCTAGTTTTGGCTAGACGTGGCTTCCCTCATAAATGCTATGCTTCAGGCTCATAGACCAGTTACTCGTAGAATTTACCATAAGGTATCGTGTAAATACTTTCATTGGTGTGATTCCAAGGGTTTTTCTTGGAACAAAGTAAGGGTTCCTTGAATTTTGGCTTTTCTTAAGGAGGGCCTAGAAAAGGGGTTGTCAGTCAGTACCCTGAAAGGTCAGATTTCTGCTTTGTCTATTATTTTGCATAAACGTTTGTTCAGGCCTTGGTTCGAATCAAGCCTGTGTTTACATCTGTTGCTCCTCCTTGGAGCCTTAATCTTGTTCTTAAAGTTTTGCAGCAGGCTCCGTTTGAGCCGATGCATCCGGTTGATATTAAATTACTATCTTGGAAGGTTTTGTTTCTTATTGCCATTTCTTCTGCTCGCAGAGTTTCCGAACTTTCTGCTCTGCAGTGTGATTCCCCTTACCTTATTTTTCATGCTAATAAGGGGGTCCTCCGTATTAAGCTGGGGTTTCTCTCCCTAAGGTAGTGTTGGATAGCAATATTAATCAGGAAATTGTTGTTCCCTCTTTTTGTCCTAATCCCTCTTCCCAGAAGGAACGTCTTTTGCATAACTTAGATGTTGTGTGTGTGTGTGTGCTCTTAAATTTTATCTTCAAGCCACTAAGGATTTTCTGCAGTCTTCTGCCCTGTTTGGTATTTTCTCTGTTAAATGTAGGGGTCAGAAGGCCACTTCTGCCACTCTTTCTCTCTGGTTGAGAAGTGTTATCCGTTAAGCTTATGAGACAGTTGGACAGCCTCCTGAGAGAATTACGGCTCATTCCACTAGAGCTGTTTCATCTCCATGGGCTTTCAAAAATGAAGCTTCTGTGGAGCAAATTTGCAAGGCGGTTACATGGTCCTCTATACATACTTTTTCCAATTTCTACAAATTTGATACTTTTACCTCGGCTGAGGCTTCTTTTGGGAGAAAAGTTCTTCAAGCGGTGGTGCCTTCAGTTTAGGTCCGCCTGTCTTGTTCTCCCTCCCTATTAATTCTGTGTCCTCTAGCTTGGGTATTAGTTCCCACTAGTAATTAGAATGATTTGTGAACTCTCCATGCCATACGAAAGAATACAACCTGAATATTACCTGATAAATGTCTTTCTTTCAGGGCATGGAGAGTCCGCGACCCGCCCTTATTTAATTTAAAGAGATAGGAAAGTCAAAATTAAGCTTGCATGATTCAGATAGAGCATGTCATTTTAAGACCCTTTTGAAATTCACCTCTATTTTCAAATATGCTTCATTCTCTTAGTATCCCTTGTTAAAAAATGAATACACATATATCATACAGTAGTGGGAGCTGCTGCTAATTGGTGCCTGCACACATTTGTCTCTTGTGATTGGCTCAGTAGTGCAATGTTGTCCCTTCAGCAATGGATAGCAAGAGAATTAAGAAAATTTGATAATAGAATTAAATTGGAAAGTTGCTTAAAATTGTATGCTCTATCTGAACCATAAAATAACATTTTGGAGTTTACTATCCCTTTAACGGCAGTTTTTTGTATAGTCCTCAGGCACCTCTATTACCCATGTGTTATCTTCTTTTCTTTCATGTAATTAGCAAGAGTCCGTGAGCTAGTGACGTATGGGATATACATTCCTACCAGGAGGGGCAAAGTTTCCCAAACCTCAAAATGCCTATAAATACACCCCTCACCACACCCACAAATCAGTTTTACAAACTTTGCCTCCCATGGAGGTGGTGAAGTAAGTTTGTGCTAGATTCTACGTTGATATGCATTCGCTGAATATTAAATTACTTTCTTGGAAAGTTTTGTTTCTATTGGCCATCTCTTCTGCTAGAAGAGTTTCTGAATTATCTGCTCTTTCTTGTGAGTCTCCTTTTCTGATTTTTCATCAGGATAAGGCGGTGTTGCGAACTTCATTTAAATTTTTACCTAAGGTTGTGAATTCTAACAACATTAGTAGAGAAATTGTGGTTCCTTCATTGTGTCCTAATCCTAAGAATTCTAAGGAAAGATCGTTGCATTCTTTGAATGTAGTTAGAGCTTTGAAATATTATTTTGAAGCTACTAAAGATTTCCGAAAGACTTCTAGTCTATTTGTTATCTTTTCCGGTTCCAGCTCATTCTACTAGGTCAGTTTCTACTTCCTGGGCGTTTAGGAATGAAGCTTCGGTTGATCAGATTTGCAAAGCAGCAACTTGGTCTTCTTTGCATACTTTTACTAAATTCTACCATTTTGTTGTGTTTTCTTCTTCTGAAGCAGTTTTTGGTAGAAAAGTACTTCAGGCAGCTGTTTCAGTTTGATTCTTCTGCTTATATTTCAGTTTTTTTCATTATAAGATTGAAACTTTATTTTGGGGTGTGGATGGTTTTTCAGCGGAATTGGCTGTCTTTATTTCTCCAACATAGGTGTGTCCGGTCCACGGCGTCATCCTTACTTGTGGGATATTCTCTTCCCCAACAGGAAATGGCAAAGAGCCCAGCAAAGCTGGTCATATGATCCCTCCTAGGCTCCGCCTACCCCAGTCATTCTCTTTGCCGTTGCACAGGCAACATCTCCACGGAGATGGCTAAGAGTTTTTTGGTGTTTAAATGTAGTTTTTATTCTTCAATCAAGTGTTTGTTATTTTGAAATAGTGCTGGTATGTACTATTTACTCTGAAACAGAAAAGAGAAGAAGATTTCTGTTTGTAAGAGGAAGATGATTTTAGCAAACGTTACTAAAATCGATTGCTGTTTCCACACAGGACTGTTGAGAGGAAGTAACTTCAGTTGGGGGAAGCAGTTGGCAGACTTTTCTGCCTGAGGTATGACTGGCCACATTTTTAACACGACTTGGTAATGCTGGAAGGCTGTCATTTTCCCTATGGGGACCGGTAAGCCATTTTCTTAGATTAAGTAAAAGAATAAAGGCTTTATAAGGGCTTAAAAAACTGGTAGACATTTTTCTGGGCTAAAACGATTACTTTGCTAAGCATATTTGACTGATTATAGCTCTTTATAGTTATTATAATCTTGGGGATTGTTGTTAAAAAACGGCAGGCACTGTATGGACACCTTTTTCAGATGGGGGCCTTCTCTAGTCATAGGCAGAGCCTCATTTTCGCGCCACTAATGCGCAGTTGTTTTTGGAAGGCAAGGCATGCAGATGCATGTGTGAGGAGCTAAGATCCACTGAAAAAGCTTATAGAAGGCGTCATTTGGTATCGTATTCCCCTCTGGGCTTGGTTGGGTCTCAGCAAAGCAGATTCCTGGGACTGTATAGGGGTTAAATGTAAAAACGGCTCCGGTTCCGTTATTTTAAGGGTTAAAGCTTTCAAATTTGGTGTGCAATACTTTTAAGGCTTTAAGACAGTGGTGAAATTTTGGTGAATTTTGAACAATTGCTTCATACTTTTTCGCATATTCAGTAATAAAGTGTGTTCTGTTTAAAATTTAAAGTGACAGTAACGGTTTTATTTTAAAACGTTTTTTGTGCTTTGTTGACAAGTTTAAGCCTGTTTAACATGTCTGAACCATCAAATAAACGATGTTCTATATGTATGAAAGCCAATGTGTCTCCCCATTTAAATATATGTGATAATTGTGACATGGTGTCCAAACAAAGTAGGGACAATGATGCCACAGATAATAATAGTGCCCAAGATGATTCTTCAGATGAGGGGAGTAAGCATGGTACTGCATCACCCCCTTCTGTGTCTACACCAGTTTTGCCCACACAAGAGGCCCCTAGTACATCTAGTGCGCCAATACTTATTACTATGCAACAATTAACGGCTGTTATGGATAATTCTATTGCAAATATTTTATCTAAAATGCCTACTTATCAAAGAAAGCGCGATTGCTCTGTTTTAAACACTGAAGAGCAAGAGGACGCTGATGATAACGTTTCTGACATACCCTCACACCAATCTGAAGGGGCCAGGAGGGAGGTTTTGTCTGAGGGAGAAATTTCAGATTCAGGAAAAATTTCTCAACAAGCTGAACCTGATGTTGTAACATTTAAATTTAAATTAGAACATCTCCGCGCACTGCTTAAGGAGGTATTATCTACTCTGGATGATTGTGACAATTTGGTCATTCCAGAGAAATTATGTAAGATGGACAAGTTCCTAGAGGTTCCGGTGCCCCCCGATGTTTTTCCTATACCCAAGCGGGTGGCAGACATAGTAAACAAGGAATGGGAAAGGCCCGGCATACCTTTTGTTCCTCCCCCTATATTTAAGAAATTATTTCCTATAGTCGACCCCAGAAAGGACTTATGGCAGACAGTCCCTAAGGTCGAGGGGGCGGTCTCTACTCTAAACAAACGCACTACTATTCCCATAGAAGATAGTTGTGCTTTTAAAGATCCTATGGATAAAAAATTAGAGGGTTTGCTTAAAAAAATGTTTGTTAAGCAAGGTTACCTTCTTCAACCAATTTCATGCATTGTTCCTGTCACTACGGCAGCGTGTTTCTGGTTCGAAGAACTAGAAAAGTCGCTCAATAAAGAATCTTCGTATGAGGAGGTTATGGACAGAGTTCATGCACTTAAATTGGCTAACTCTTTTATTCTAGATGCCGCTTTGCAATTAGCGAGATTAGCGGCGAAAAATTCAGGGTTTGCTATCGTGGCGCGCAGAGCGCTCTGGCTAAAGTCTTGGTCAGCGGATGTGTCTTCCAAAACAAAATTGCTTAACATCCCTTTCAAGGGCAAAACACTGTTTGGTCCTGATTTGAAAGAGATTATTTCAGACATCACCGGAGGAAAGGGCCACGCCCTTCCTCAGGATAGGTCTTTTAAGGCTAGAAATAAGCCTAATTTTCGTCCCTTTCGCAGAAACGGACCAGCCTCTACTTCTACATCCTCTAAGCAAGAGGGTAATACTTCTCAACCCAAACCAGCCTGGAGACCGATGCAAGGTTGGAACAAGGGTAAGCAGGCCAAGAAGCCTGCCACTGCTACCAAAACAGCATGAAGGGATGGCCCCCGATCCGGGACCGGATCTGGTGGGGGGCAGACTTTCTCTCTTTGCTCAGGCCTGGGCAAGAGATGTTCAGGATCCTTGGGCACTAGAAATAGTTTCTCAAGGTTATCTCCTGGAATTCAAGGAACTACCCCCAAGGGGAAGGTTCCACAGGTCTCAATTATCTTCAAACCAAATAAAAAGACAGGCATTCTTACATTGTGTAGAAGACCTGTTAAAGATGGGAGTAATTCATCCAGTTCCAATAAGAGAACAAGGGATGGGGTTTTACTCCAACCTGTTCATAGTTCCCAAAAAAGAGGGAACATTCAGACCAATTCTAGATCTCAAGATCCTAAACAAATTTCTCAGGGTTCCATCGTTCAAAATGGAAACCATTCGAACGATCCTTCCTACCATCCAGGAAGGTCAATTTATGACCACGGTGGATTTAAAGGATGCGTACCTCCATATTCCTATCCACAAGGAACATCATCAGTTCCTAAGGTTCGCTTTTCTGGACAAGCATTACCAGTTTGTGGCACTTCCATTCGGATTAGCCACTGCTCCGAGATTTTTCACAAAGGTACTAGGGTCCCTTCTAGCGGTTCTAAGACCAAGGGGCATTGCAGTAGTACCGTACTTGGACGACATCCTGATTCAAGCGTCGTCTCTGTCAAAAGCAAAGGCTCATACGGACATCGTCCTAGCCTTTCTCAGATCTCACGGATGGAAGGTGAACATAGAAAAAAGTTCTCTTTCCCCGTCAACAAGAGTTCCCTTCTTGGGAACAATAATAGACTCCTTAGAAATGAGGATTTTTCTGACAGAGGTCAGAAAATCAAAACTTCTAAGTTCTTGTCAAGTACTTCATTCTGTTCTTCGTCCTTCCATAGCGCAGTGCATGGAAGTAATAGGATTGATGGTTGCAGCAATGGACATAGTTCCTTTTGCACGAATCCATCTAAGACCATTACAACTGTGCATGCTCAGACAGTGGAATGGGGATTATACAGACTTGTCTCCGACGATTCAAGTAGATCAAAGGACCAGAGATTCACTCCGTTGGTGGCTGATCCTGGACAACCTGTCACAGGGAATGAGCTTCCGCAGACCAGAGTGGGTCATTGTCACGACCGACGCCAGTCTGGTGGGCTGGGGCGCGGTCTGGGAACCCCTGAAAGCTCAGGGTCTATGGTCTCGGGAAGAATCTCTTCTCCCGATAAACATTCTGGAACTGAGAGCGATATTCAATGCTCTCAAAGCTTGGCCTCATCTAGCAAAGGCCCAATTCATAAGGTTTCAATCAGACAACATGACGACAGTTGCATATATCAACCATCAGGGGGGAACAAGGAGTTCCCTGGCGATGGAGGAAGTGACCAAGATAATTCAATGGGCGGAGGATCACTCCTGCCACTTGTCTGCAATCCACATCCCAGGAGTGGAAAATTGGGAAGCGGATTTTCTGAGTCGTCAGACATTCCATCCGGGGGAGTGGGAACTCCACCCGGAAATCTTTGCCCAAATAACTCAATTATGGGGCATTCCAGACATGGATCTGATGGCGTCTCGTCAGAACTTCAAGGTTCCTTGTTACGGGTCCAGATCCAGGGATCCCAAGGCGACTCTAGTAGATGCACTAGTAGCACCTTGGACCTTCAACCTAGCTTATGTTTTCCCACCGTTTCCTCTCATTCCCAGGCTGGTAGCCAGGATCAACCAGGAGAGGGCTTCGGTGATCTTGATAGCTCCTGCGTGGCCACGCAGGACTTGGTATGCAGACCTGGTGAATATGTCATCGGCTCCACCATGGAAGCTACCTTTGAGACAGGACCTTCTTGTTCAAGGTCCATTCGAACATCCGAATCTGGTTTCTCTCCAACTGACTGCTTGGACATTGAACGCTTGATTTTATCAAAGCGTGGGTTTTCAGATTCTGTAATAGATACTCTGATTCAGGCTAGAAAACCTGTAACTAGAAAAATTTACCATTAGATATGGAAAAAATATATCTGTTGGTGTGAATCTAAAGGATTCCCATGGAACAAGATAAAAATTCCTAGGATTTTATCCTTTCTACAAGAGGGTTTGGAGAAGGGATTATCTGCAAGTTCTCTGAAGGGACAGATTTCTGCGTTATCTGTTTTACTTCACAAAAGGCTGGCAGCTGTGCCAGACGTTCAAGCGTTTGTTCAGGCTCTGGTTAGAATCAAGCCTGTTTACAGACCTTTGACTCCTCCCTGGAGTCTTAATCTAGTTCTTTCAGTTCTTCAAGGGGTTCCGTTTGAACCCTTACATTCCGTAGATATTAAGTTATTATCTTGGAAAGTTTTGTTTTTGGTTGCAATTTCTTCTGCTAGAAGAGTTTCTGAGTTATCTGCTCTGCAGTGTTCTCCGCCCTATCTGGTGTTCCATGCAGATAAGGTGGTTTTGCGTACTAAGCCTGGTTTTCTTCCGAAAGTTGTTTCCAACAAGAATATTAACCAGGAGATAGTTGTACCTTCTTTGTGCCCGAATCCAGTTTCAAAGAAGGAACGTTTGTTACACAATTTGGACGTAGTCCGTGCTCTAAAATTCTATTTAGAGGCCACTAAAGATTTCAGACAAACTTCTTCTTTGTTTGTTGTTTATTCTGGTAAAAGGAGAGGTCAAAAAGCAACTTCTACCTCTCTTTCTTTTTGGCTTAAAAGCATTATCCGTTTGGCTTATGAGACTGCCGGACGGCAGCCTCCTGAAAGAATCACAGCTCACTCCACTAGGGCTGTGGCTTCCACATGGGCCTTCAAGAACGAGGCTTCTGTTGACCAGATATGTAAGGCAGCGACTTGGTCTTCACTGCACACTTTTGCCAAATTTTACAAATTTGATACTTTTGCTTCTTCAGAGGCTATTTTTGGGAGAAAGGTTTTGCAAGCCGTGGTGCCTTCCATTTAGGTGACCTGATTTGCTCCCTCCCTTCATCCGTGTCCTAAAGCTTTGGTATTGGTTCCCACAAGTAAGGATGACGCCGTGGACCGGACACACCTATGTTGGAGAAAACAGAATTTATGCTTATCTGATAAATTACTTTCTCCAACGGTGTGTCCGGTCCACGGCCCGCCCTGGTTTTTTTAATCAGGTCTGATGAATTATTTTCTCTAACTACAGTCACCACGGTATCATATGGTTTCTCCTATGCATATTTCCTCCTGTACGTCGGTCGAATGACTGGGGTAGGCGGAGCCTAGGAGGGATCATATGACCAGCTTTGCTGGGCTCTTTGCCATTTCCTGTTGGGGAAGAGAATATCCCACAAGTAAGGATGACGCCGTGGACCGGACACACCGTTGGAGAAAGTAATTTATCAGGTAAGCATAAATTCTGTTTTTTATCCCTCCCTCTCTAGTGACTCTTTCGTGGAAGTTCCACATCTTGGGTATTCATTATCCCATACGTCACTAGCTCATGGACTCTTGCTAATTACATGAAAGAAAACATAATTTATGTAAGAACTTACCTGATAGATTCATTTCTTTCATATTAGCAAGAGTCCATGAGGCCCACCCTTTTTATGGTGGTTATGATTTTTTTGTATAAAGCACAATTATTCCAATTCCTTATTTTTTATGCTTTCGCACTTTTTTCTTATCACCCCACTTCTTGGCTATTCGTTAAACTGATTTGTGGGTGTTGTGAGGGGTGTATTTATAGGCATTTTGAGGTTTGGGAAACTTTGCCCCTCCTGGTAGGAATGTATATCCCATACGTCACTAGCTCATGGACTCTTGCTAATATGAAAGAAATGAATTTATCAGGTAAGTTCTTACATAAATTATGTTTTTCCATTTTCATTCTGCCGAATGACTGGGGATTATGGCTAAGGGAAGTGATGCTTAACAGCTCTGCTGGGGTGCTCTTTGCCGCCTCCTGCTGGCCAGGAGAGAATATCTCACTAGTAATTAGAATGATTTGTGGACTTTCCATGTCCGTAAATAAATACATTTATCAGGTAAGCATAAATTTTGTTTTTGCATAGTAGGTGTTATTTATTTTTAACACTCATGTTAAGACATGTACCTGACATTATTTTATAGTATCTGTATATAGCCTCAGATCAGATAAATTTTTACTCCATATATAAGGGGCTCTGTGTTGAGTTTAACTCCTGGGTATAAGCTATTTCAGTTTTCTTCTAAACAATAATTTTTTAAAGTAATTTTAATACCTTTTTGGTTTTCCCTGACCGATTTCTCTCGGGTTTGCGCATCAGTGCATGCGTCAAGGCGCACAAGTGCGTGTATTGGGGCACATGCGTTTGTGCTCGCTCATTTATGCACTCTTTTTTGACTATTTTAAATTAATATTCGTTTGGGTGCTTCCAGCTATAGCTATGATCTCAGTAGGGGGTATTGTTTACTCAACCCCCAAAAAATATTTCTTTGTATGAAATCTTCTGAATCTTTCTCTAATTCTCCTTTGGAAACTGATATTTCTGAACACCTTTCTACTTGTATTAAATGTGTTTATTGTTAGCAGTCTGAGGTTTTCTCTCCTTCATGCTTATGTGAGTTCTGCCTTAATGTTTTGATGCATCCAAAGGTATTATTACTCCTCCTGTTTTTCAATAGAGGAAGTTCCGGCTCCAATTGCTCCTGGCATTAAGGAATTTATTTAAGCTACAGTGTCTGAAATGTTGGAAGTTGTTCCACTTTCTAGGAAATGTAAAATGTCAATACAAGATATGCCTTCTATTACTAATATTACTAATATTGAATCCAAACTCAAGTGCTGCTTTTTGACTGTGAAAAGTCGTTTGAAAAGAAATCCAAGCATTGGACAAGTATCTGCTACAAACTACATTGTGTGAGCACTCACCAATCTATCATATATTTCCTGAATACCACCTATTGTGAATCAACTCGTGAATTGTGAAGTGAAGTTGGGCTGGCTATGAGAGGATTGGCCAGCCCGCTGTCACGTGATTTGGTGAGGAGTACTTGAGGAAACAGACAGCGCTGACTATAGCAGCCGAGTGGTAAAGCCACGGAATCAAGTAAGGATCACAAACGTTGATAGACGGTACTTGAGAAGTAACCGTGAAAAAATTTACCGTACTTTTAGACCACTCAATGTGGAGATACGGACCAAACAAACTATAAACGAAGTTTATAAACGTTTATACCACGAATTACGCACTGTGGAGTACGAATCATGCACTGTGGAGTGTGAATTTGTGCAGCTCTAACACCTGTGCTCTTTGCAGCTTTAACCTCTGTACTTTTTTGTCCTATATTTAAGACTTGAACCCAATTGAGAATAAATTTCCTAAAGGTATATATAGATATAATTCTAACTAAATAGTCGAAACACTATCAGTTTGTTTGTTTTGTTTTTTTTTTAAATATTTTATTTATTTCCAGCACTGGTTACAGCAACAAATATTATAGATATTATCTTTTGTTGTTCCTCCTTAGATCTCCTGCTCTCTCCTTGCTCTCTCTATTCTCTTCTTCCCACTCAAAGCTACCCCAGGTCTGCATAGTTGTACTTTTTGGTATTGATCTGTTGGCGTTGAAATGCTCATTGCCAGGTTGTCTCACTCCCTCCTTCTGAATAAAGCTAGACATCCCAATGTCTCTTTTTGAACCTTTCGGTCTCTCTCCCCCCTTCTGAATAAAGCTAGACATCCCAATGTCTCTTTTTTAACCTTTCTGTCTCTCTCCCCCTTCTGAATAAAGCTAGACATCCCAATGTCTCTTTTTGAACCTTTCTGATATACCCCCATGAGTCTCTGGTAGTGTCTCATATCATTTAAGTAGGAGGAGCAATATCCTCTATCAAGAGGTGAGTCTCTGGTTGCTCAAATAAGAACCTGTAACAACAATTTCTTCTCCGTCCATACCCATTCCTCTCCATCTATGAATCTCTAAACTTCCCATTCACCACCTTGAGGCGTCACCCTCAGGACCTTTCTTCTACTCCCCCTCCTGTTATATCTGGGATTTAAATGATTTATTTAGTCTCTTAGGAGAAAATGTTCCATTTTCCATGCAATCGAGCGCTCAGTACATACTCAGAGTCTTTGAAGGGGTAGATGATCTGCTTCTGATGTAGTAGGTCTAGGCTACAGATAAGGGGCTCCCACTTAGTTAAGAAGTGTTTTATCTTCTGTGTTAGGTCTCCCTGTCTATTTGTTCATATACCATTTGCTTCATTAACGTTTCTTTGAGGTGTGACAAACTGGGTGACTTGGTTGTCATCCATTGTTTGAGAATGAGCTCTCTAGCTTGTAATATTACATTGTGTATAAACTTTGTATGTTTCCTTATCACTGACTGTGGGTGTAGGAATATCACCATCTCCATTGTTAGTCTGATTTTTTCTCCAGTATTAGTCTCAATCCATTTCTGTGTCATGCCCCAGAATTTTGTCAACCGCTTCCCAGCGTAGTCGGACATGTCATTTTTGAGTAGCTTATTCTATGTTTCTTCCCGTTCCACAGAAAAGTTAAGATATCTCTATTTAATGTTTTGAGATCTTGCTTGTGTATTAACTCTGGAATAATTTGCATTGTGTATAAAAGTGTAGGGAACAATATCATTTTGACTAACCATACCCTTCCCGATAGAGTCAGTGGTAGGGTGGACCAGTTCAACAGTGTTTGTCTTAAGCCTTTTAGTAGTGGTCGGAGATTGGACTCATACCATTAGGTGGGGTTCTTGGTCAGGGTAATACCTAGATACTTAAATGCCTTGTTAACTATTTTAGAATTGTCCCGAAGAGGAATAGAGGAACACTTTGAGTTTTTACTTAGGATTCATAAGCTGCATAAGCCGTACATCAATAGACCATTATTAAGGTTTTTTCGTATCAAAATGTTTTTTATTATTAACCCTACAGAGCTCTGTATGTATGTATGTGTATTTATTTATATATATATATATATATATATATATATATATATATATATATATATTTCTGTTTTATGTGTATGTGAGTGTGGATGATACACCAGTGTTATATTTTATGAATTAATGCTTTTTATTGCATATTGGTTTTGATGATATTACTGTTGCTTTTGGAATATAACTATCCTTTTGGAGTATAACTCAGGAGATCAATATCAGTTCTATGTGATGTAATATTTTTTTCTGATTGATATTAAATATATTGTTTTTCACAAAAGTGTATACGGGCTCTGAGTTTCTAGATTCAAGACTGTTCATACATGACCATTTGTAGTTTGATTTTATTTTGAGTGATTTGTGCTCTATAAACCCTAACCAGCATTCTTTATTGCGACACCTTTTCTCTATCTTTTTATATGCTGTTTCACAAATTAATTTGGGATAATTTGTTATAAGGTTGGCAGTGTTTGGGGTTAACCAAGTTTCTAGACCAGATACACCTCTTTCTTTTCTTTATCTTTTTCTTTTCTTTATCTTTTTTGACCAGCTATTGCTGATGTTTCTATTACTGCTTCCATTTCGTTGCATAGTTTTTCTTAACAGATTTCTGAAGACTCTGATAGTAAATATTTATTTCATGTAATTGGCAAGAGTCCATGAGTTAGTGACGTATGGGATATACAATCCTACCAGGAGGGGCAAAGTTTCCCAAACCTCAAAATGCCTATAAATACACCCCTCCCCACACCCACAATTCAGTTTTACAAACTTTGCCTCCTATGGAGGGGGTGAAGTAAGTTTGTGCTAAGATTTCTACGTTGATATGCGCTTCTCAGCATTTTGAAGCCCGATTCCTCTCAGAGTACAGTGAATGTCAGAGGGATGTGAAGGGAGTATCACCTATTGAATGCAATGGTTTTGCTCACGGGAGATCTATTTCATAGGTTCTCTGTTATCGGTCGTAGAGATTCATCTCCTACCTCACTTTTCAGATCGACGATATACTCTCATATTCCATTACCTCTACTGATAACTGTTTCAGTACTAGTTTGGCTATCTGCTATATGTGGATGGGTGTCTTTTGGTATGTATGTTTTCATTACTTAAGACACTCTCAGCTATGGTTAGGCACTATATGTATTTATATAAATTTCTAAATATATGTATTGCACTTATATTTGCCATAATTTAGGTTTCAGTATCTGTCAGTTTCATATCGTGGGCAGAATTAGGCTCGCGAGGGCGCGAAATGCCAAAGTATATTGCGTCCTATTTGGAGCGAGATTTTTTTCGCTCGAAGTTACGTTCGATGACACACATTCGTCATTTCCAGCGTCTTTGTCGACGCCGAGTCCTTTCGCAAGGTTGCGTCTTCTATAACGCGAATGTCATTTCCGGATGTTGTTAGCGCCAAAAAAAATTCTCTGTTGGTTTGTGCGTCATACTTGGCGCCAAATATTTTCATTATTTTAAACCCCATTCCTACATGCCTCTTGCCTTTTTCTCTCTATCAGAGGGCTATGCTGTTTGCATTTTTTTTTCCCATTCCTGAAACTGCCATATAAGGAAATTGATAATTTGCTTTATATGTCGTTTTTTCTCTTATATTTGCAAGATGTCTCAATCTGATCCTGTCTCAGAAATCTCTGTTGGAACCCTGCTGACTGATAACAGTTCTACCAAAGATAAGTACATTTGTTGTAATCTTGTGGAGATTATATCTCCACCTGTGGTTTGTAATAAGTTGTCATGATAAACTTTTACATGCAGATAATGTGTCCATCAGTAATAGTACATTGCCTGTTGCTGTTCCTTTAACATCTAATGTACAAGATATACCTGCAAATTTTTAAGAATTTATTGCTGATTCTATTCAGAAGGCTTTGTCTGCCATTCCGCCTTCTGACTGACAACATACTGAATTATCCGCATCTGATGAGGATCTATCTGATTCAGAAGATCCTTCCTCAGATATTGACACTGACAAATCGACCTATTTATTTAAAATGGAGTACATTCATTCTTTGTTAGAGAAGTGTTGATTATATTGGATAGTGAGGAGACTAGTCCTCTTAATATTAAAACTAGTAAACGTTTAAATTCTGTTTATAAACCTCCTGTTGTTTTTCCAGTTCCTGATGCTATTTCTGATATGATTTCTAAGGAATGTAATTGATTTCTAAGTTATGTAACAGGCCTGGTACTTCTTTTATTCCTTCTTTAAAGGTTTTAAAAAAAAAAAAAAAAAAAAGAATTGTATCCTTTGCCAGCAGTTACATTGGAGTTTTGGGAAAAGATCCCCAAAGTTGATGGGGCTATCTCTACTCTTGCTTAGTGTACTACTATTACTATGGAAGATAGTACTTCTTTCTTTCATGTAATTAGCAAGAGTCCATGAGCTAGTGACGTATGGGATATACATTCCTACCAGGAGGGGCATAGTTTCCCAAATCTCAAAATGCCTATAAATACACCCCTCACCACACCCACAAATCAGTTTTACAAACTTTGCCTCCCATGGAGGTGGTGAAGTAAGTTTGTGCTAGATTCTACGTTGATATGCGCTTCGCAGCAGACTGGAGCCCGGTTTTCCTCTCAGTGTGCAGTGAATGTCAGAGGGATGTGAAGAGAGTATTGCCTATTTGAATTCAATGGTCCCTTCTACGGGATCTATTTCATAGGTTCTCTGTTATCGGTCGTAGAGATTCATCTCTTACCTCCCTTTTCAGATCGACGATATACTCTTATGTACCATTACCTCTACTGATTCTCGTTTCAGTACTGGTTTGGCTTTCTACTACATGTAGATGAGTGTAAGTAAATCTTATTTTTTGTGACACTCTAAGCTATGGTTGGGCACTTTTATGTAAAGTTCTAAATATTTGTGTTTAAACATTTATTTGCCTTGATTCAGGATGATCAATATTCCTTATTTCAGACAGACAGTTTCATTATTTGGGATAATGCATATGAATTATCAATTTTTTTCTTACCTTTAAATTGACTTTTTTTCTCTGTGGGCTGTTAGGCTCGCGGGGGCTGAAAATGCTTCATTTTATTGCGTCATTCTTGGCGCGGATTTTTTTGGCGCAAAAAATTTCGGTGTCATTTCCGGCGTCATTCTTGTCACCGGAAGTTGTTCGTGATTGCGTAATTTTTTTGACGTTTTGCGCCAAAAGTGTCGGCGTCACCGGATGTGGCGTCATTTTCGGCGCCAAAAGCATTTAGGCGCCAAATAATGTGGGCGTCTTTTTTGGCGCTAAAAAATGTGGGCGTCATTTTTGTCTCCACCTTTTTTTCTCATTATTTAAGTCTCATTTTTCTTTTGTTTCTGGTTGCTTGTTCATTGGCATTTTTTCCCATTCCTGAAACTGTCATTTAAGGAATTTGATAGATTTTGCTTTATATGTTGTTTTTTCTCTTACATATTGCAAGATGTCTCAGATTGACCCTGGATCAGAAGCTACTTCTGGAAAAACGCTGCCTGATGCTGGTTCTACCAAAGTTAAGTGTATTTGCTGTAAACTTGTGGTAACTGATGAATGTCATGATAAGCTTGCTAATGCAGATAGTATTTCCATTAGTAATATTCCATTACCTGTTGCTGTTTCATCAACATCTAATACTCAGGATGTTCCTGTTAATATAAGAGATTTTGTTTCTAAATCTATTAGGAAGGCTATGTCTGTTATTCCTCCTTCCAGTAAGCGTAAAAGGTCTTTTAAAACTTCTCATTTCTCAGATGAATTTTTAAATGAACATCATCATTCTGATTTGTCTGTTTCTGATGAGGATTTTTCTGGTTCAGAGGATTCTGTCTCAGATATTGACACTGATAAATCTTCATATTTATTTAAAATGGAATTTATTCGTTCTTTACTGAAAGAAGTTTTAATCGCTTTAGAAATTGAGGATTCTAGTCCTCTTGATACTAAATCTAATAAGCGTTTAAATTCGGTTTTTAAACCCCCTGTAGTTATTCCGGAAGTTTTTCCTGTCCCTGATGCTATTTCTGAAGTAATTTCTAGGGAATGGAATAATCTGGGTAATTCTTTTACTCCTTCTAAAAGATTTAAGAAATTGTATCCTGTGCCATCTGACAGATTAGAGTTTTGGGACAAAATCCCTAAAGTTGATGGGGCTATCTCTACTCTTGCTAAGCGTACTACTATTCCTACGGCAGATAGTACTTCCTTTAAAGATCCTTTAGACAGAAAGATTGATTCCTTTCTAAGGAAAGCTTATTTATGTTCAGGTAATCTTCTTAGGCCTGCTATTTCTTTGGCTGATGTTGCTGCAGCTTCCACTTTTTGGTTGGAGGCTTTGGCGCAACAAGTGTCAGATCATAATTCTCATAGCATTGTTAAACTTCTTCAACATGCTAATAACTTTATTTGTGATGCCATCTTTGATATCATCAGAGTTGATGTCAGGTATATGTCTTTAGCTATTCTAGCTAGAAGAGCTTTATGGCTTAAAACTTGGAATGCTGATATGTCTTCTAAGTCAACTTTGCTTTCCCTTTCTTTTCAAGGTAATAAATTGTTTGGTTCTCAGTTGGATTCTATTATTTCAACTGTTACTGGGGGGAAAGGAACTTTTTTACCTCAGGATAAAAAATCTAAAGGTAAATTTAGGGCTGCTAATCGTTTTCGTTCCTTTCGTCAGAATAAGGAACAGAAGCCTGATCCTTCCCCTAAAGGAACGGTTTCTGTTTGGAAACCGTCTCCAATCTGGAATAAATCCAAGCCTTTTAGAAAGCCAAAGCCAGCCCCCAAGTCCACATGAAGGTGCGGCCCTCATTCCAGCCCAGCTGGTAGGGGGCAGATTACGATTTTTCAAAGAAATTTGGATCAAATAGATTCACAGTCTTTGGATTCAGAATATTGTTTCACAAGGGTACAGAATAGGTTTCAAGGTAAGGCCACCTGCAAGAAGATTTTTTCTTTCTCGCATTCCAATAAATCCAGTGAAGGCTCAGGCATTTCTGAAATGTGTTTAAGATCTAGAGTTGGCTGGAGTAATTGTGCCAGTTCCAGTTCTGGAACAGGGGCTGGGGTTTTACTCAAATCTATTCATTGTTGCAAAGAAGGAGAATTCCTTCAGACCAGTTCTGGATTTAAAAATATTGAATCGTTATTTAAGGATACCAACATTCAAAATGGTAACTATAAGGACTATTCTGCCTTTTGTTCAGCAAGGGCATTATATGTCCACAATAGATTTGCAGGATGCTTATCTGCATATTCCGATTCATCCAGATCACTTTCAGTTTCTGAGATTCTCTTTTCTAGACAAGCATTACCAATTTGTGGCTCTGCTGTTCGGCCTAGCAACAGCTCCAAGGATTTTCTCAAAAGTTCTCGGTGCCCTTCTATCTGTAATCAGAGAACAGGGTATTGTGGTATTTCCTTATTTGGACGATATCTTGGTACTTGCTCAGTCTTCACATTTAGCAGAATCTCATACGAATCGACTTGTGTCGTTTCTTCAAGAACATGGTTGGAGGATCAATTTACCAAAGAATTCATTGCTTCCTCAGACAAGGGTAACCTTTTTAGGTTTCCAAATAGATTCAGTGTCCATGACTTTGTCTCTGACGGACAAGAGACGTCTGAAATTGATTTCAGCCTGTCGAAACCTTCGGTTTCAATCATTCCCTTCGGTAGCCTTATGCATGGAAATTCTAGGTCTTATGACTGCTGCATCGGATGCGATCCCCTTTGCTCGTTTTCACATGCGACCTCTTCAGCTCTGTATGCTGAACCAGTGGTGCAGGGATTATACAAAGTCCGATTGTACGACACTCTCTGACGTGGTGGACAGATCACCATCGTTTAATTCAAGGGGCTTCTTTTGTTCTTCCAACCTGGACTGTGATCTCAACAGATGCGAGTCTTTCAGGTTGGGGAGCGGTATGGGGGTCTCTCACAGCGCAAGGGGTTTGGGAATCTCAGGAGGCGAGATTACCAATCAACATTTTGGAACTCCGTGCGATTTTCAGAGCTCTTCAGTCATGGCCTCTTCTGAAGAGAGAATCGTTCATTTGTTTTCAGACGGACAATGTCACAATCGTGGCATATATCAATCATCAAGGGGTACTCACAGTCCTCTGGCTATGAAAGAAGTATCTCGAATACTTGTATGGGCGGAATCCAGCTCCTGTCTAATTTCTGCGGTTCACATCCCAGGTATAGACAATTGGGAAGCGGATTATCTCAGTCGCCAGACATTGCTTCCGGGCGAATGGTCTCTTCACCCAGAGGTATTTCTTCAGATTGTTCAAATCTGGGGTCTTCCAGAAATAGATCTGATGGCTTCTCATCTAAACAAGAAACTTCCCAGGTATCTGTCCAGATCCAGGGATCCTCATCCTGCCTATATCTTTCCGCCTCTAGTTCTTCTTCCAAGAGTGATTTCCAAGATTCTAAAGGAGCGTTCGTTTGTACTGCTGGTGGCTCCAGCATGGCCTCACAGGTTTTGATATGCGGATCTTGTTCGGATGGCCAGTTGCCAACCTTGGACTCTTCCGTTAAGACCAGACCTTCTATCTTAAGGTCTATTTTCCATCAGGATCTCAAATCATTAAATTTGAAGGTATGGAGATTGAACGCTTGATTCTTAGTCATAGAGGTTTCTCTGACTCCGTAATTAATACTATGTTACAGGCTCGTAAATCTGTGTCTAGGAAGATATATTATCGAGTCTGGAAGACTTACATTTCTTGGTGTTGTTCTCATCAATTTTCCTGGCATTCTTTTAGAATTCCTAGAATTTTACAGTTTCTTCAGGATGGTCTGGGTAAAGGTTTGTCTGCCAGTTCCTTGAAAGGACAAATTTCTGCTCTTTATGTGCTGTTTCACAGAAAGATTGCTAATCTTCCTGATATTCATTGTTTTGTACAGGCTTTGGTTCGTATCAAACCTGTCATTAAGTCAATTTCTCCTCCTTGGAGTTTGAATTTGGTTCTGGGAGCTCTACAAGCTCCTCCTTTTGAACCTATGCATTCTCTAGATATTAAATTACTTTCTTGGAAAGTTTTGTTTCTTTTGGCCATCTCTTCTGCTAGAAGAGTTTCTGAGTAATCTGCTCTCTCTTGTGAATATCATTTTCTGATTTTTCATCAGGATAAGGCAGTGTTGCGGACTTCATTTAAATTTTTACCTAAGGTTGTGAATTCTAACAACATTAGTAGAGAGATTGTGGTTCCTTCATTGTGTCCTAATCCTAAGAATTCTAAGGAAAGATCATTACATTCTTTGGATGTAGTAAGAGCTTTGAAATATTATGTTGAAGCTACTAAAGATTTCCGAAAGACTTCTAGTCTATTTGTTATCTTTTCTGGTTCTAGGAAAGGTCAGAAGGCCTCTGCCATTTCTTTGGCATCTTGGTTAAAGTCTTTGATTCATCATGCTTATGTTGAGTCGGGTAGAACTCCGCCTCAAAGGATTACAGCTCATTCGACTAGGTCAGTTTCTACTTCCTGGGCATTTAGGAATGAAGCTTCGGTTGATCAGATTTGCAAAGCAGCAACTTGGTCTTCTTTGCATACTTTTACTAAATTCTACCATTTTGATGTATTTTCTTCTCCTGAAGCAGTTTTTGGTAGAAAAGTACTTCAGGCAGCTGTTTCAGTTTGATTCTTCTGCTTATAATTTCAGTGTTTTTCACTATAAGATTTAAACTTATTTGGGGTGTAGATTATTTTTCAGCGGAATTGGCTGTCTTTATTTTATCCCTCCCTCTCTAGTGACTCTTGCGTGGAAGTTCCACATCTTGGGTATTTATTATCTTATACGTCACTAGCTCATGGACTCTTGCTAATTACATGAAAGAAAGTCTTGCTTTATAGGAATAATTTATGTAAGAACTTACCTGATAAATTCATTTCTTTCATATTAGCAAGAGTCCATGAGGCCTATTTATATTCGGGTCATCTTCTCAGGCCTGCATTTTCTTTGGCTGATGTTGCAGCTGCATCAACTTTTTGGTTGGAAAATTAGCGCAACAAGAAATGGATTATGATTTGTCTAGCATTGTTCGCTTGCTTCAACATGCTAATTGGTTTATTTGTGAATGCATTTTGTTCATCAAAATTGATGTTAAATCTATCTCTCTAGCTATTTTAGCTAGAAGAGCTTTGTGGCTTAAATCTTGGAATACTGACATGATTTCTAAGTCCAGATTGCTTTCTCTTACTTTCCAAGGTAATAAGTTATTTGGATCTCAGTTGAATTTGATTATCTCAACTGTCACTGGGGAAAGGGAGTTTTTTGCCTTAGGATAAGACTTAAGGGTAAATCTAAAGCTTCTAACAGTTTTCGTTCCTTTCAACTAAATAAGGAACAGAAACCTACTCCTTCCCCCAAGGAATCTGTTTCCAATTGGAATTTTTCTTCAAATTGGATTAAATCCAAGCCTTTTAAGGAACCAAAGCCAGCCACTAAGTCCGAATGTAGGTGCGGCCCTCATTCCAGCTCAGTTGGTAGGGGGCAGATTAAGCTTTCTCAGGGGTATCCAATAGGATTCAGAGTAAGACCTCCTGTGAGAAGATATTTTCTCTCTCGCATTCCAGCAAATCCAGTAAAGGCTCAGGCTTTCCTGAAGTGTTTTTCACACCTGGAGTTTCAGGGGTAATCATGCCAGTTCCGTTTCAGGAACAGGGTTTGGGGTTTTTATTCAAATCTATTCATTGTCCCAAAGAAAGAAAATTCATTCAGGCCAGTTCTGGATCTGAATTTTTTTTTAATCATTATATAAGAGTACCAACTTTCAAAATAAATGGTGATTATAAGGACTATTCTGCCTTTTGTTCAGTAAGGGCATTATATGTCCATCATAGACTTACAGGGTGCATGTCTTCATATTCTGATTCATCCAGTTCATTTTTAGTTTCTGAAATTCTCTTTTCTAGACAAGCTTTACCAATTTGTCGCTTTTCCTTTTGGCCTAGAGACAGCTCTAAGAATCTTTTCTAAGGTTCTTGGTGCCCTACTCCTCTGTAATCAGAGAGTGGGATTTTGCGGTGTTTCCTTATTTGGATGATTTCTTGGTATTAGCTTAGTCTTTACATTCTGCAGAATCTTACACAAATCAACTAGTGTTGTTTCTTCGAAAACATGGTTGGAGGATCAATTTACTAAAAAGTTCTTTGATTCCTCAGACAAGGGTCACCTTTTTAGGTTTCCAAATAGATTCAGTGTCCATGACTCTGTCTCTAGCAGACATGAGACATTTTGAATTGGTGCAGCCTGTCGGAACCTTCAGTCTCAGTCATTTCCTTCAGTAGCTATGTGCATGGAAGTTTTAGGTCTCATGACTGCAGCATCGGAAGCGATCCCCTTTGCTTGTTTCATATGAGACCTCTCCAGCTTTGTGTGCTGAACCAATGGTGCAGGGTTTTTTCAAGGTTATCACAATTTATATCCTTAAATCCCAATGTTCAACTATCTCTGACTTGGTAGTTAAATCACTATTGTATAGTTCTAGGGGCCTCTTTTGTTCGTCCAACCTGGACTGTGATCTCAACAGATGCAAGGGGTTTGGAAATCTCAAGAGGCCTCTGTTGAAGAGAGAACCGTTCATTTGTTTTCAGACAGACAATATCACAACTGTGGCATTTGTCAATCATCAGGATGGGACTCATAGTCCTTAAGCTATGAAAGAAGTATCCCGGATACTTGCTTGGGCGGATTCCAGCTCCTGTCTAATTTCTGTGGTTTATATCCCAGGTATAGACAATTGGGAAGCAAATTATTTCAGCCGTCAGACTTTACATCCGGGGGAGTAGTCCCTCCATCTCAGGTTGTTCAGATGTTGGGTCTTTCAGAAATAGATCTGATGGCTTTTCATCTAAACAAGAAACTTCCCAGGTACCTGTCCAGGTCCAGGGATCCTCAGGCGGAAGCAGTGGATGCGTTGACACTTCCTTGGTGTTATCAACCTATATATATTATATTTTTCCCGCCTTTAGTTTTTCTTCCAAGAGTGATCTTCAAAATCATCATGGAGCAATCGTTTGTGCTGCTGTTAGCTCCAGCATGGCCTCACAGGGTTTGGTATGCAGATCTTGTTCGGATATCCAGTTGGCAACCTTGGCCACTTCCATTAAGGCCAGACCTTCTGTTTCAAGGTTCCTTTTTTTCCATCATGATTTTAAATCTGAAGGTATGGAAATTGAACGCTTAGTGCTTAGTCATAGAGGTTTCTCTGACTTTGTGATTAATACTGTGTTGCAGGCTCGTAAATCTGTTTCTAGAAAGATTTATTATCGAGTTTGGAAGACTTACATTTCATGGTGTTCCTGTCATAAATTCTCTTGGCAGTCTCTTAGAATTCCTAGAATTCTACAGTTTCTTCAGGATAGTTTGGATAAGGGTTTATCTGCAAGTTCCTTGAAGGGACAAATCTCTGCTCTTTCTGTTTTATTTCACAGGAAGATTGCTAAGCTTCCTGATTTCTTTGTTCAGGCCTTGGTTCATATTAAGCCTGTCATTAAATCAATCTCTCCTCCTTGGAGTTTTAAAGGTTTTACAGGCTCCTCCATTTGAGCCTATGCATTCTTTAGACATTTAAATACTTTCTTGGAAAGTGTTGTTTCTTTTGGCCATCTCTTCTGCTAGAAGAGTTTCTGAATTATTTGCTCTCTTGTGAATCTTCTTTCTGATTTTTCATCAGGATAAGGCAGTTTTGCAGACTTCATTTAAATTCTTATCTAAGGTTGTGAATTCTAACAACATTAATAGAGAAATTGTTGTCCTTTCCTTGTGTCCTAATCCTAAGAATTCTTTGGAGAGATCCTAACATTCTTTAGATGTGGCAAGAGCTTTGAAATATTATGTTGATGCTACTAAAGATTTCAGGAAGACTTCTACTCTATTTGTTATCCTTTCTGGTTCCAGGAAAGGTCAGAAGGCTTCTGCCGTTTCTTTGGCATCGTGGCTAAAGCTTTTGACTCATCACGCTTTCAGGCCCCGCCTCAGAGAATTACAGCTCATTCTACTTGGTCAGTCTCCACTTTGTGGGCTTTTAAGAATGAAGCTTCAGTTGATCAGATTTGCAAAGCAGCAACTTGGTCTTCTTTGCATACATTTACTAAATTCTACCATTTTGATGTATTTGCTTCTTCGAAAGCAGTTTTTTTGGTAGAAAAGTTATTCTGGCAGCTGTTTCAGTTTGATTCTTCTGCTTATGATTTAAGTTTTTCCTTTGATTTATGAGAATAAACATATTTGGGTTGTGGATTAATTTTTTTCAGCGAAATGGCTGTTTTTATTTTATCCCTCCTTCTCTAGTGACTCTTGCGTGGAGTTCCACTTCTTGGGTATTGCTATCCCATACGTCACTAGCTCATGGACTTTTGCCAATTACATGAAAGAAAACATAATTTATGTAAGAACTTATCTGATAAATTCATTTGGCAAGAGTCCATGAGGCCCACCCCTTTTCTTTCATGTAATTAGCAAGAGTCCATGAGCTAGTGACGTATGGGATATACATTCCTACCAGGAGGGGCAAAGTTTCCCAAACCTCAAAATGCGTATAAATACACCCCTCACCACACCCACAATTCAGTTTTTACAAACTTTGCCTCCGATGGAGGTGGTGAAGTAAGTTTGTGCTAGATTCTACGTTGATATGCGCTCCGCAGCAAGTTGGAGCCCGGTTTTCCTCTCAGCGTGCAGTGAATGTCAGAGGGATGTGAGGAGAGTATTGCCTATTTGAATGCAGTGATCTCCTTCTACGGGGTCTATTTCATAGGTTCTCTGTTATCGGTCGTAGAGATTCATCTCTTACCTCCCTTTTCAGATCGAAGATATACTCTCATATATACCATTACCTCTACTGATTCTCGTTTCAGTACTGGTTTGGCTTTCTACAAACATGTAGATGAGTGTCCTGGGGTAAGTAAATCTTATTTTCTGTGACACTCTAAGCTATGGTTGGGCACTTTGTTTATAAAGTTCTAAATATATGTATTCAAACATTTATTTGCCTTGACTCAGAATGTTCAACTTTCCTTATTTTTCAGACAGTCAGTTTCATATTTGGGATTATGCATTTGAATTATTCATTTTTTCTTACCTTCAAAAATTTGACTCTTTTTTTCCCTGTGGGCTGTTAGGCTCGCGGGGGCTGAAAATGCTTAATTTTATTGCGTCATTCTTGGCGCGGACTTTTTTGGCGCAAAAATTCTTTTCCGTTTCCGGCGTCATCCGGAAGTTGCGTCATTTTTTGACGTTATTTTGCGCCAAAAATGTCGGCGTTCCGGATGTGGCGTCATTTTTGGCGCCAAAAGCATTTAGGCGCCAAATAATGTGGGCGTCTTATTTGGCGCTAAAAAATATGGGCGTCGCTTTTGTCTCCACATTATTTAAGTCTCATTTTTCATTGCTTCTGGTTGCTAGAAGCTTGTTCTTTGGCATTTTTTCCCATTCCTGAAACTGTCATATAAGGAATTTGATCTATTTTGCTTTATATGTTGTTTTTCTCTTACATATTGCAAGATGTCTCACGTTGCATCTGAGTCAGAAGATACTACAGGAAAATCGCTGTCTAGTGCTGGATCTACCAAAGCTAAGTGTATCTGCTGTAAACTTTTGGTAGCTATTCCTCCGGCTGTTGTTTGTATTAATTGTCATGACAAACTTGTTAATGCAGATAATATTTCCTTTAGTAATGTACCATTGTCTGTTGCAGTTCCTTCAACATCTAAGGTGCAGAATGTTCCTGATAACATAAGAGATTTTGTTTCTGAATCCATCAAGAAGGCTATGTCTGTTATTTCTCCTTCTAGTAAACGTAAAAAATCTTTTAAAACTTCTCTCCCTACAGATGAATTTTTAAATGTACATCATCATTCTGATTCTGATGACTCTTCTGGTTCAGAGGATTCTGTTTCAGAGATTGATGCTGATAAATCTTCATATTTATTTAAAATGGAATTTATTCGTTCTTTACTTAAAGAAGTACTAATTGCTTTAGAAATAGAGGATTCTGGTCCTCTTGATACTAATTCTAAACGTTTAGATAAGGTATTTAAATCTCCTGTGGTTATTCCAGAAGTTTTTCCTGTTCCTAATGCTATTTCTGCAGTAATTTCCAAAGAATGGGATAAATTGGGTAATTCATTTACTCCTTCTAAACGTTTTAAGCAATTATATCCTGTACCGTCTGACAGGTTAGAATTTTGGGACAAAATCCCTAAAGTTGATGGGGCTATTTCTACCCTTGCTAAACGTACTACCATTCCTACGTCAGATGGTACTTCGTTTAAAGATCCTTTAGATAGGAAAATTGAATCCTTTCTAAGAAAAGCTTATCTGTGTTCAGGTAATCTTCTTAGACCTGCTATATCATTAGCTGATGTTGCTGCAGCTTCAACTTTTTGGTTGGAAACTTTAGCGCAACAAGTAGCAAATCATGATTCTCATGATATTATTATTATTCTTCAGCATGCTAATAATTTTATTTGTGATGCCATTTTTGATATTATTAGAGTTGATGTCAGGTTTATGTCTCTAGCTATTTTAGCTAGAAGAGCTTTATGGCTTAAGACTTGGAATGCTGATATGGCTTCTAAATCAACTCTACTTTCCATTTCTTTCCAGGGTAACAAATTATTTGGTTCTCAGTTGGATTCTATTATCTCAACTGTTACTGGTGGGAAAGGAACTTTTTTACCACAGGATAAAAAATCTAAAGGTAAAAACAGGGCTAATAATCGTTTTCGTTCCTTTCGTTTCAACAAAGAACAAAAGCCTGATCCTTCGTCCTCAGGAGCAGTTTCAGTTTGGAAACCATCTCCAGTCTGGAATAAATCCAAGCCTGCTAGAAAGGCAAAGCCTGCTTCTAAGTCCACATGAAGGTGCGGCCCTCATTCCAGCTCAGCTGGTAGGGGGCAGGTTACATTTTTTCAAAGAAATTTGGATCAATTCTGTTCACAATCTTTGGATTCAGAACATTGTTTCAGAAGGGTACAGAATTGGTTTCAAGATGAGACCTCCTGCAAAGAGATTTTTTCTTTCCTGTGTCCCAGTAAATCCAGTGAAAGCTTCAGCATTTCTGAATTGTGTTTCAGATCTAGAGTTGGCTGGAGTAATTATGCCAGTTCCAGTTCCGGAACAGGGGATGGGGTTTTATTCAAATCTCTTCATTGTACCAAAGAAGGAGAATTCCTTCAGACCAGTTCTGGATCTAAAAATATTGAATCGTTATGTAAGGATACCAACGTTCAAGATGGTAACTGTAAGGACTATCTTGCCTTTTGTTCAGCAAGGGAATTATATGTCCACAATAGATTTACAGGATGCATATCTGCATATTCCGATTCATCCAGATCACTATCAGTTCCTGAGATTCTCTTTTCTGGACAAGCATTACCAGTTTGTGGCTCTACCGTTTGGCCTAGCTACAGCTCCAAGAATTTTTTCAAAGGTTCTCAGTGCCCTTCTTTCTGTAATCAGAGAACAGGGTATTGTGGTATTTCCTTATTTGGACGATATCTTGGTACTTGCTCAGTCTTTACATTTAGCAGAATCTCATACGAATCGACTTGTGTTGTTTCTTCAAGATCATGGTTGGAGGATCAATTTACCAAAAAGTTCTTTGATTCCTCAGACAAGGGTAACCTTTCTGGGTTTCCAGATAGATTCAGTGTCCATGACTCTGTCTTTAACAGACAAGAGACGTCTAAAATTGATTGCAGCTTGTCGAAACCTTCTGTCACAATCATTCCCTTCGGTAGCCTTATGCATGGAAATTCTAGGTCTTATGACTGCTGCATCGGACGCGATCCCCTTTGCTCGTTTTCACATGCGACCTCTTCAGCTCTGTATGCTGAATCAATGGTGCAAGGATTACACAAAGATATCTCAATTAATATCTTTAAAACCGATTGTTCGACACTCTCTAACGTGGTGGACAGATCACCATCGTTTAATTCAAGGGGCTTCTTTTGTGCTTCCGACCTGGACTGTAATTTCAACAGATGCAAGTCTCACAGGTTGGGGAGCTGTGTGGGGATCTCTGACGGCACAAGGAGTTTGGGAATCTCAGGAGGTGAGATTACCGATCAATATTTTGGAACTCCATGCAATTTTCAGAGCTCTTCAGTTTTGGCCTCTTCTGAAGAAAGAATCGTTCATTTGTTTTCAGACAGACAATGTCACAACTGTGGCATACATCAATCATCAAGGAGGGACTCACAGTCCTCTGGCTATGAAAGAAGTATCTCGAATTTTGGTTTGGGCGGAATCCAGCTCCTGTCTAATCTCTGCGGTTCATATCCCAGGTATAGACAATTGGGAAGCGGATTATCTCAGTCGCCAAACGTT